>NC_137048.1:35793406-35865906 GCF_032717465.1 Coenobita brevimanus
TACACAATTTAAACGAGGCATACCAGCCAGTTCATCATGAGAGGCGCTACAGTGAAAGCCATACTGCTCATTTTGAAATCCCTACTGCTCATTTTGAAATCCATACTGCTCATTTTGAAATCCATACTGCTCATTCTGAAATCCATACTGCTCATTCTGAAATCCATACTGCCCAGCTGCCTAGGAAACAGTGTCGGGGACCATCCTCAAGCGACGAGAAAGCAGACCTCAGCCTCCCACGAGTCAAGATCAGTAAATTAAATTCGTGTGGCGTCAACAGGAATAGATAAATAAATGAATATAATGGGTAGATAGATAGATAGATAGATAAATAGGTAGATAAGTTGCCTATCTTGGGAGGGCTGACTCAATACCACACACAGCTTCGTAAACCTTTCAAGGCTCAGCACGCGAAATTTGGTATCATGAGACTAGACGCTTGAAAAATGCATAGAATCAATAAGCAGATTCCTTCCCCTGCTCCACTGTGTGTGTTTGTGTGTGTGTGTGTGTGTGTGTGTGTGTGTGTGTGTGAAGAACTTTTTAATGTACTTAGAGAACACATATGTACCGTACAGAAGAAAGGTGTGTGTGTGTGTGTGTGTGTGTGTGTGTGTGTGTGTGTGTGTGTGTGTGTGTGTGTGTGTGTGTGTGTGAACAATTTAAGCACTGTCCTTAGATTACACACAGAAAAACTTGGGTGCATGTATGTGTATATCCGAATGTATGCATGCGGGAGTGCGTGTGTGCGTGTGCGTGCGAGGGAGTTGGCAGTGTTAGTTTGTATTATGCATAGGAACCGTCGACCGCCTGAGCAACTCGTACTATCATTCTTGCACACTCGCACACTCGATCTGGGGACGATGTATTGAAAGTATATATCCTTTTTTTTTTAGTGGTGTTTGTGATGTGTGGGTGTTTGTATAGATTTCCTGGTTGTGTGTCTGTGGGAGAGAGAGAGGGGGGGCTAAAAGAATGTGTGTGTGTGTGTGTGTGTGTGTGTGTGTGTGTGTGTGTGTGTGTGTGTGTGTGTTATATGGAGATGTATTGCAGACACACGCTCTTTTAATGGTTGTTGTGATGTGTGAGTGTTTGTATAGATTTCCTGTGTGTGTGTGTGTGTGTGTGTGTGTGTGTGTGTGTGTGTGTGTGTGTGTGTGTGTGTGTATACCTGATCACGTGTATCTGTGCGTGCATGAGCGTAGACGATAGCCACATTACCCAGACTCTTCTTTACGATGCCATAAAGTAGCGTCCGACCAATATATCAACGCCACCTCCACCGCCACCACACACACACACACACACACACACACACACACACACACACACACACACACACACACACACACACACACACACACACACACACACACACACACACACACACACACACACACACACACACACAGCCAACACGGAATTAGGTGACGGGAGGGAGGGGTAGGCTCCGCTAAAAGGGTGGGTGCATTTGCATTGAAGATTAGCTGGGCATTTACACGGAGAATGAGCTTCCTGTTTGCATCCGGAATTAGTTGGTATTGGCCCAGATTTGAACCTGGGCATTGATGTAGGCAAATGGGCATTGGTGATATGGTATTGGGTATTGATATTGAGAATTAGTTAGGCATTGACACGGTTATAATCCTTTTATTTTAACTTGGCTCATATTTTAGTCCTTTAGCAGGCATTTTCACATAGTTTAATAGTAGAAGAAGGCAGTGCTGTAGATTTATATTCTTTCCATAACACTTCTTCGCAACTAACATATTCGCCCATGTCATTTTGTCAGTTTGTCTGTGTTCAATATATGTAAAGAAGTTGTTGTCGGATATCTGTTTAATTTGGTGGACAGGTGGGCAGTGGGTTAAGGAAGGGTTGATTAGATTTTGAGGCGGAGGCGGATCCGGGTGCAGGAATAAATTATAAATCTTATTGGCGCGGGCGGAGGTATGCCTTTTCGGACGTTGTGTAACAGGGCAAACTAACCCCTTAGAAAAAATTGACAATGTTTGGCCGTAAAAGCATTCGTCTGGTAGGAACGAGGAGTGACAATAATAAATCATATTTTTATTGGCTTTAGCAGAAGTATGCGCATTCTGAGTGCTTTATCATATTGTCATTACGGCCAAGCATTCAAGATGGAGAGATCGCAGTTTTAGGCCAAGTTAGAGTAAAAGGAGTATGGTTAATATTTGCCCTTAGGTTTTAAATCTGTCACTGTGTTTTACTTGTACGAACGATAATAACTTAACTAGGTCGGTAATTGACACACATTTAGGCTTCAGTAATACAGGCCTTTTATTAATTCATTTACTTAAATAGCCTCTACTTTACGCCTAATGGATAATTACTACTACATACTTATTTAGCTTCGGTTATTGGAATGATCGGTGAGTGGATGCATGGCCCATTTCCGTGAGCACTGTTGATGGTAATCCTGCTTTGGTGTGTGTGTGTGTGTGTGTGTGTGTGTGTGTGTGTGTGAGAGAGAGGGAGAGAGAGAGAGAGAGAGAGAGAGAGAGAGAGAGAGAGAGAAAGTGTTTGTGTATGCGTGTACGTATGTATGTTATGTGTTTATGTGTGTATGTTATGTATAAGTGTGTGATATATATATGTATGTATATTATGTATGTATGTATTCGTGTGTATTTTAAGGGAGTATATATTGACTCGCATAAAATTCTTATTGCTTTTGATACAGTCACCCATTTTACATCCCTGAATGTTGATGGCGTGTGCAGCTCCTGGGGTTTATGGATAACGACCCGGTTTACGTATACTTATTGTGGGTGTACCTCTGCGTGTGTGTGTGTGTATGTATACCTTCGTGTTTTATATATGTGTGATATATAGCTACGTGTTTTATGTGTAAGTGTGAGCTTTTTGTGTGTGTAACTGGGTATGGATCTCTCTCTCTCTCTCTCTCTCTCTCTCTCTCTCTCTCTCTCTCTCAAATATATACATCTTTCTCCAGTAATTAATCTCTCTAGGTTAATTACTAGCCTCACATAAATGACTCGGCCCAGATTAAGGCAACAGAGATTAAACCCTTGCACTACGACGACCATTTTGTATTTTTCCTGCTACCATGAGTCGATTTTATGTAACTGATGGAGTCTCAGGATATACCCATTAAATACTGTTCTCTTATTTTCCCCGTGCTGCCTCAAGGGAGATGGGGAGGGGACTGAGGGACGTTTGTATAATCAGGCAGCTCCACCGCCAGTCATATCCGTGCCACCACGTGAAGGCGCCCCTCTCCAGCGCCGAAAGTAAAGTGATAAAGGCATAGTGGTAAAGGAATTAGTGAGTGGCCATGCAGTATAGTGGTTCTCACTCCCGCACGCATAATCACCTTGCCCCACTGATGTACACTCAAGCACTTAGTCTTCCCGGCCACACGCACTTAAACACGCACTCTCACTCATGCATATGTAATCGCCAAGTTACACGCACTCACACACACACACGCACATGCACGTCAGCATACATGCGCGTACACAGCTATATGCACACACATACACTGTGGGAGAACCCCTTCGTTTTCAGACATAAACAACTTCGTCCCCGCTCGGTTCGATGGCTGTTATATTCGTGTTTTATTCGGATTATTTTTTCAATTTTGGAAGGAGCATTATCTTTGAAGGGGACACCGTAATGTTGCAGAAAATAGTATCGGCATGCTATTTACTCCAGACATTATAAACCTCTGTCCTAGTATTTTGTAAAACTCTACAGGCGCATTACAAGGCCTCGAAACTTCATTGCTCACTGTCCGGTTATGTATCGTAAGGTAGTGGATGGTTGATAGTTGTTTGTCCAGCTGTACTCAGGGTTACATAGAGCCAGACGCTTCCCTGTGTCCTCTTAAAAATAGCTGTATTGATCTTTTTCACCGCACTGGAATCCTTAGCACTCACGACCACGCCTCAGACATATAATGCTGGTCGTCGTAGTCGTCGTCGTCGTCGTCACATCCCTTGCCATTCCTACCACAACCCATTTCCAGCCCTCTCTCTTAGCCCTTCCCATACCTTTCTCTCAGTCCTTCCCAGCCCTTCCTTTACCCGGTCTTAGCCCATCCCGTCAGCTCTAACACAGGCCTTGTTTTCATCCCCCGCTTTGATCCTCTCCCAGACCCTCACGTCCCCGACACAAAAACATCCCCTGTTTTACCACGGCAAATCTTGTCTGCACCTCTTACACTCCCCTTCCTCGTCCCTTCTCCCTCCAATTTGCTCCTCCTTAGTCCCTTCTACCCTCCCTACTTTCCTACCTGCTCCTTCCTTCTCCCTACTCCTTCTTCCTCCTTACTTTCCTCCCTCTGTTTCCCTACTTCCTCCGCTCTTTTTGTTCCTTCGTACAGTACTTACTCCCCTCTATTTAATTCTCTCCCCAACTACTTCCTCTTCCCTGTTGCCTTCTTTCCTCCCCAGATTACATCCCCCTACATGTTGTCCTGTTGCTAACTTTCTCTCCTCTGCTTGCTTTTCCTGCTTACTTTCCCCTACTTGCTCTCCCTACTTGCTTTCCCCCTCTACTTGCCTCCTACTACCTGCTTCTTTCCCCTATATCCTTCCCCCTGCTTATTTCCCCTATATCCTTCCCCCTGCTTATTTCCCCCCTACTTATCCCTCTACTACTCCTCCCTTGCTTCCATCTCCGCTCCCCTGCTTCCACCTCCACTCCCCCTCATTTCGGCCATTGAGCCTTACGTCCCCCAGTGGCAAGGCGTGGTGGGCGTCCAGACTTATCAGAGGGATCCCATCTGCATATAAATACGCCATTATTCAGCCAGTTAACCCGCCAGTCCGCGACCCACCCAGTCCTCACCCTCTCTGTACTGACACGGGATCGGGTACTGGCAGGAGGAGTTGTAATCTGTCCCCCCCCTTACTTGACCCCTTCGTGGCTTCTTATTTCTTCTCGTTCGTAGTCTTTTTCCTTATTCTTGTCTTCTCCCGTAGCAATCCTAATTTGTACTCTTACTCGTCCCCTTGCTTCTTCATGGCTTCGTGTTATTTCTTCTCGTTCATATTATTTTTCTGTCTTTTCCCTCTTCATCTGTTCTTTCCCTCTGTACTGATTCTAGATCTTGTAACAGGAGGGATAGGAGTGATTTGTCCCCCTTCCCCCGTCCTGGCTTCTTCATTTTCTTCTCTTACTACTGATTATTTTTCTTCGTCTTGCCCTTCTCCTCCTCCTCCTCCTCTGTCATTTCCTATATCGCCATATCTAGTAGTAATAGTAATAGTAGGAGTAGTAGCAGTGGGAGGAGTTGTTTTTCTATCTCCTTCCCTCTCGGCTTGTTCCTCCTCCTCCTCCTCCTCCTCCTCCTCCTCCTCCTCCTCCTCCTTCTCCTCCTTCTCCTCCTCCTCCTCCTCACATTCGTTTGTTCTATTGATCCAGTTGCACAGTTTTCCTTTCCCTGAGTCATCTAAAATGTCTTCGTCGTCAAGACAGAGTAGACGATTATATTCAGCTCAAGAAAATTCTCCTCGTCGTGAAGGGAGGAACAAAACACGAGCCACTAAACATCTTAGCCTACTCAGTATAATCTAACCTAACTTCATTTTTATCCTAACATAACATTGACCGAATTTTAACTTGTCGTAACTTGACTTCAACTTAACCTAATTTAACCCAGCCCAACCCAACCCAAACTGACCCATATTTTCTCACACAGGAAGGATCAACATCTCATCCAAACCACACCTTTCTCCAATCCCAGCATCTCTCTCTCTCTCTCTCTCTCTCTCTCTCTCTCTCTCTCTCTTTCTCTCTCTCTCTCTCTCTCTCTCTCTCTCTCTCTCTCTCTCCATCTGTTTTTCCCACCGACGGCAAATTAGGAAATAGAAAATAGCCCTTCTAGACAAAAAAAGAAAAAAAAAAGAAAAAAGAAAAGGATACAGGTAGATGTGGGTGCTCCCAGGGGAATGGTGGGAGGGAATCCAATGAGGGGATGGTTTGAAACTTATAAATAATGGTGGAGACTTCGGCAGCTGGGGTCGAGAGGAGAGGCTGTGGGGAAAATAACGTGGTTGAATTAATGAAGGTTTTGTTGTCAAGGGAAAGAGAGAAGAGGCAGGAGAAAGGAGGAGGAAGAGGGAAGGAAAGGAGAGGGCGAGGTGGAGGAGGAGGAGTGGAGGAGGAAGGAAAGGAGAGAAGGAAGGTGATGGTGATGGTGATGATGCGGAGGAGAAGGAAGAGGAAAGGGGAAAAGGAAGGTTTAGGGGAAACAGAGGAAGGGGCAGAGAAGGAAGAAGAAGCGTTATAGCAAGAGGGGAGAAGGAGGGTGAAGAAGAGAAACGGGGAGAGAGAGAGAGAGAGAGAGAGAGAGGGGGGGATGGAGAGAGACAGGGCGTGGGCGAGGAACAGATCGAGAAATGGTTAGATTCTCTGGCTGGTTTAAGGGATATCCGAGGCAGGAGTAGAATAGATTGTGGCCGTGTTAGTGTGTATTGGTGTTAGTGTTAGACTGTGTGAGTGTTAGTGTTAGACTGTGTGAGTTTTAGAGTGTATTGGTGTTAGCGTTAGATTGTGTGAGTTAGATTTAATTTGTGATAAAGGGTGGCAGTGTTAAATTGTTAGTTAGTGTTAGTATTTGTGTAGGTGATAGGTTGTATTAGTGTTAGCTTCGTTAAGTGTTAGGCTGTGTTAGTGTTAGATTTGTCATTCTTTTTGTTATTCTACTTCCTTAGTTTATCATCTCATCGTAATCTTTTCCCGAGTTTATTCTTATGAGTTTGCTTCCCTCCCCTCCTCTCTCTCTCTCACCTTTCTCTGTTTTCCTCCTCTCTTTCTCTCTCTCTCTCTTTCCTCTGTTCTTCCTCTTCTTCCCTCCTCTCTCCTCTTTATTATTCATGGACCACTCCCTTCAACAGATTTCCACCTCACCCTCTCTCCCCTTTCTCCTTAGCATATCAAGGTCACCGATTTTGTTTCTCATATTAGTTTTCTTTATCTTGGCTTTCCTCAGAATTTATCACATTTTCGTCCACTTTCTTCTTCGTTTCTCCTGCTATTCTTTTTTTTTTTTTTTTACTTTTACGTCAGGGCCACCAGTGATGTTTTTAAATTAATGCTTTTCCCTGTCTCGTCATCATATTTTCTAGCATTCCTCGTTTTTCTCCTGTTTTTTTGACTTTCACATACTTTTCTCTGCCTTTCTCTGACTTTCACATACATTGCTTTTCTTTGCCTTTCACATGTTTTCCTCTGACCTTCCCACACTTTTCTCTGCTCTTCCCCTGCTTTCCTCTTCCTTTCTCCAACTCACCTTTACCTGTCTTTTTATTTTCGCATCTGCAGATTTCTACCTCTTTCTCCCCTTGCTCGTAACGCATCAAGGTGGACGATATATTTTAGTTTCTCACCGTATTGGCTTTTTCTCTTGTTTTCCACTTCTTTACTTACCTCGATTGTTTTAATTTCTCTTCTATTCTAATTTCTCCTCTTTTCATCCACTCCTATGCCCCCTTTTCTTAGTTTTCTTCCATTTTCCTTTACCCTTCTCCTAGTGTCCTCAGCTTTTCTCTTACTGTCCATTACCTCTCTCCTGCTGTCCTTTACCTCTCTCCTATTGTCCTCCACCTCTCTCTTGCTACCTACTTTTCTATTGCCTTTTCTCTGCTTTCTTCGTCTCCTGCTTCTTTCTCCTTCCTTTTCAAAAACACTCAGGTAGCTAGTTTTGTTTCCACTCTCGTGTTTTTCTCCTATATCGCCTTTGTTTTGTCAAGTTTTCTCCTCTTCCTCTCCTCCTCCTCTCCTCACCCCTCTTCTCTTCTCTTCTCTTCTCTTCCCCTCTCTTCTCCTCTTTCCTCCTCCTCCTCCTCCTCCTCTCTTCTCTACTGTGCTCGTATCATCTGCTTGATGTGGCCACTTTCATTTCACCCGCTGCAGGTTAGTGCCAAGGAGGACACACACACACACACACACACACACACACACACACACACACTTTCTTCTTTTATCTCTCCTTACTTCATCCTGCCTGGCTCTTAGGTGCTATTATGGAATTAAACTGTGCCATTATAGTGTGCAAAGAGAGAGAGAGAGCTCGACTATTAAACCATCTTTTTTTTTTTTAGTTCCCCCTTGATTTATTTCTCTTTTATTTTCCCTTTTTATTTCCTCTTTTTTAGTTTCCCTTTTTTTAGTTTCCCTTTTTAGTTGCTCTTTTTTTTTTTAGTTTCCCCTTTTTATTTCCTCCTTTTAGTTTCCCCTTTTTATTTCTTCTTTAGTTTTCCCCTTTTATTTGCCCCCTTTTTTTCCTTTAGTTTCCCCTTTTTATTTATGCGAGAGGTAGTGCTTAGAGGTAAACAACACACCTAGGAGGTACTGAGATCAGGGGATTTTCTCGTATATAAGTAAATAGCGAGGTGATTTGCTGAGGTGAAGTGAATTAGCTGAAGATCTAACCTGTGCAAGAAGAAAAGAGAGAGAGAGAGAGAGAGAGAGAGAGAGAGAGAGAGAGAGAGAGAGAGAGCAGTGTAATAGAGGATAAGAGTGGCTGGAAAATTTGGGTACGAACTCTGAGATTCCTGTTTTTCCCGACCCACAAAGAGGATGTAGTTATTGTCGTTACAGGTGTTTGTCTGTTTGTCTGTCTGTTTAGATCCCTGTTGGTTTGTCTGGCTGATAAAAAATGTCTGTCTGTCTGTCCATGTCTCTAATTTTTTTCTGTATGCGAGGGAGAAAGAACCAAAGGCCAGACACCTTTAAGTTTGTGTTTTTGTTTGTGTGTCTGTCTGTCTGTTTCTGTTTGTCTGTCTCTGTCTTTCTGTCTGTCTCTGTCTTCAGTCTGTTAGTCTTCGTCTCTCTATATCAGTCTGTAAGTCTGTTTGTCTAAGTGTATTTTTGTTTTTATGTCATTCTTTTTATATATGTCACCCATTATCGCCTTGAAATGTCACTCTGATAGGAAGTGGTGACAGGAAAAAAAAAAAAAAAGATAGTATAATGAGGAAGTGAGTAAGTTTGATATGAAATGGTGACATGGAGAGTAGAATAGAAGAAAATGAGGAAAGAAGTGAGAGAATAATGAGGAAATGAGTAAATCTGAGAGGTTATGGTGGCACGAGGAATAGAATACGTGAATATAAGAAAATATATGAGTGTATAATAAGGCAATCGGTAAATGTGATATGAAATGGTGACATGAAGATTGAAATAGGAGAAAATAGGAGGAAACAGGAGATTCTGAGGAGGAAAGGGGTCTGTCTTCAAGAAAAGGATGAAAGAGAGAGAGAGAGAGAGAGAGAGAGAGAGAGAGAGAGAGCTAATGGCATGGTTAGGACTCCAAGACGGGGAACTCTGATTAATGTGTGGTGAGAGGCGGAGTGTGGGATATCAAAGACCACACGGGATCCAGGCTCTTAAACCCTTCCATCCAGCGACTTAATTTCACAGTCCTTACGTATTTTCTGAGTCCCGAGTCCCTGCTGACCTGTTGAAAACCGTCTGTGGGGATTCTAAGCTCCTAACAAATCGTCCGTATCCTAAGCTGTTCAAAAATCGTCCGTATCATAAGCTGTTCAAAATCGTCCGTATCCTGAGCTATTCAAAAATCGTCCGTATCGTAAGCTGTTCAAAATCGTCCGTATTCTCAGCCTTTCAAAAATCGTCTATTCTAAGCTGTTCAAAATCGTCCGTATCCATAGCTCTTCAATATCGTCTGCCCTAATCTGTTCAAAATCGTATGCATCCTAAGCTGATTAAAATCGTCGGTATTTTAAGCAGTTCAAAATCGTCTGTATTCTAAGCTGTTCAAAATCGTCCGTATCCTGAGCTGTTCAAAATCGTCTGTGGGTGGTAGGGATGGGATACAAAAAGACGCAAGTGGATCGAGGCCCTTAAACTTTAGAGGGAGAAAAAAGTTCCAAAAAAGAGGGAATCCGGAATCTAATGAGTTCCATTGATTTAAGTGATTTTCTTTGCATAATGTGAGTGGGTGGGTGGTGGTGGAGAGGCCTGGAGGTGTAGGAGTGGTGGTGGAGAGGCCTGGAGGTGTAGGAGTGGTGGTGGAGAGGCCTGGAGGTGTAGGAGTGGTGGTGGAGAGGCCTGGAGGTGTAGGAGTGGTGGTGGAGAGGCCTGGAGGTGTAGGAGTGGTGGTGGAGAGGGCTGGAGGTGTAGGAGTGGTGGTGGAGAGGGCTGGAGGTGTAGGAGTGGTGGTGGAGAGGGCTGGAGGTGTAGGAGTGGTGGTGGAGAGGCCTGGAGGTGTAGGAGTGGTGGTGGAGAGGCCTGGAGGTGTAGGAGTGGTGGTGGAGAGGCCTGGAGGTGTAGGAGTGGTGGTGGAGAGGCCTGGAGGTGTAGGAGTGGTGGTGGAGAGGCCTGGAGGTGTAGGAGTGGTGGTGGAGAGGCCTGGAGGTGTAGGAGTGGTGGTGGAGAGGCCTGGAGGTGTAGGAGTGGTGGTGGAGAGGCCTGGAGGTGTAGGAGTGGTGGTGGAGAGGCCTGGAGGTGTAGGAGTGGTGGTGGAGGTGAAAGTAGATAGAAATAGATAGAAGTAAAAAGATAGATAGATAATACGTGGAAGTTAATGGAGGTAACAAAACTACTTACTATTTACTGATAATGTGGGATAGTTAGTGATAGAAATATGTATAAATTTTTAGTACCTGTAAAATTATCACAAACACAGTCACCATCAATCAGCATTTTTAGTGTTCATGCAAAGTTTCAGGCGGACGCAATATATTATCAAAGTTTTGCGCTTAGGGTATCGAGTAGAAGAGAGCTAGCTTTCTCTCTCTCTCTCTCTCTCTCTCTCATTTTTTTCACTTGTTTTTGGGGGAAATAGTATGTTTTTCTCCTGTATTTCTCTTCTCTCCTCTTCTCTCTTACCTTGTCGTCTTTTCTTCTCTTCTCTTCCCTGGCCTTCTCTCTTTCCTCTTGTGTTTTTCTACCCTCTCCTTTCGTCTCTTTTTCATGTAACAGTTTTTCAGCCATCTTATCGAGGTAAACTATGACACAGAGGCCAGTATATTTTTAATGCTGATTTGTAATACTGGTAAACCTCCTCCTTGGCTTTTACACACTCTTCCCTCCTCTCCTTTATTTCCCTTGCCTCCTCTCCTCTCCTCCCCTCTCATCTGCTCTCCCCCCTTCTCCTTTCTTCTCCACTCCTCCGCTAAGATCACCAGCTTATCTTTCATACTTCCGGGAAATGTGTCCTCTCCACTTTTTTCTTCTTCTCACCTCACCTTCTTCTCTCCCCCCCCTCTCCTGTTTCCTCCCCTCCCCTTTCCACTCCTACCTTTTTCACAGGACATTTTGCTAAGAATTATCAGTGTAATAATTATGAATAGGTCTCTCCTTTCCCTTCTGTTTCTCGTCTTCCCTTGCCTGTCTCTCTTCTCCTGTCTTTCCCTCCTTCTCCTCTCCTTTCCCTCTTCTCTCCTCGTCCCTCCCCTCTCCTCTTTACCGCTAAGAAGCCCCACCGCCGTATCCTTCATACTTGCGGGGAAACGGGTCCTGTCCACTCCCACTCTCTCGGTGCATCAGGCAATGTTTTATCTAGAAAGTTTTCCCATCAGAGTATGAAGTTGCCTGTGTGGTGAGGGAGGAGGGGGCGCCCGCTTCAATATCCAGACATACGAGGCTTTGTCCGGGTGTCTTTGGGCTTTTTCCGGGGTCTTCGGGTCTTTGAGGGGTAGTTTATGGGTTCTGTTGGGGTCTTTTGAGGGTAATTGGTTTGGTGGGGTCTCTGTTGGTCTCTCTCTGGCGTCGTTGTGGGATGTCTTGGGGCGTTAAGGTCTTTGTAGGGGTCTCTTTGGGATTCTCTTGGGGTCTTCGCGGTCTTTTGGGGGTCTAGGGTTCTGTTTGAGAGGTTTTGGTGAGGTGTTTGAAAACCTGCCTCTTGAATTTTGATAGTTTGTGTATTAGTTTTTTGGGGGTAAGTTGAATTATATTTGTTTTGGGGTATTTTTTTGTGACTTCAGGGGTCTTTCTTAGGTCTTTTTTTTGGGTCTTTCTTGGGTCTTTTGGGGGGTCTTTCTTGGGTCATTTGGGGGGTCTTTCTTGGGTCTTTTGGGGGTCTTTCTTGGGTCTTTTTTTTGTCAGTCAAGGGGTCTTTCGGGGTCTTCTGGGGGGGGGGGTCTTGGGTTTATTTGGTTGCTTTAGTAATGGTGGTGATGGTGCGGTAGTAATGGCGGTGATGGTAGTTGTGATGATAGTGATGGAGGTGGTAGTGGTGGTGATAGTAAAAATGGTGATAGTGGTGGTGGTGATAATGGTGGTAGAGGTGGTGGTAGTGGTGGTGATGGTCGTGGTGGTGGTAGTGGTGATACTGGTGGAGGTGGTGGTGGTGATACTGGTGGAGGTGGTGATGGTGATGAGGGTGAAAATGGTGTTAGTGGTGGTGGAGGTAGTGGTAGATGTGATGATGATAGTGGTGGAGGTGGTGGTAGTGGTGATAGTAATGATGGTGATAGTGGTGATGGTGAAACTGTTACCCGGAGCTGAACTTCGCCCTGACGGTCATTTGAACTCCCACGCCTCTAATTGATATTGCAACGTAATTACTCCCTTTATGGACGATTAATGCATTTTTATCCATAACTAAATAATTACTAATGCTAACTGCCGGAATGAATGATAACTACATCGCTAATTGTTTGATGAGGGGATTCGAGGCAGTTTGGATCTGTATGTGCAAATGCCGTAGAGTTATTAGCACCCTGTATGTGCAAATGCCGTAGAGTTATTAACACGCCTTTGTATGCATTTCTAAGTACAGGGTGATCAGTAAGACTATTGGAAACTTATATTTGTGTTTTGCGGGGACGGCCGGGATTTCTATTGGTAATTTGTTTCCTCCTAGGCCATTCCTACAATTCGAATACTTAGTCATAGTTACGTAAAAGTTAAGTCTTAGTTATGGGGCAGAAATGAGTCTCCTTGGTTACTAGTCAAATTTATCCTCGAATCAGAATATATTTGGCCATCAACTGTGCTGACAGAGGTTAGGGATCTTCGTCAGATGAGGTTAAACATATTATAGTGAGGGTGTGGGTTTAGTAGGGGGCCTAGGAAATGAAGTTAGGAAGTGAAGTGATGAAATGAAGTGATGAAATGAAGTTAGGAAATGAAGTTAGGCAGGATAGACATTGATAACGCAGAGTGAGCCGTCCCCAGAGCACAGAAAGAAAAAAAAAGCCCGCAGAGTGGAGGAGGAGTGTTTTTGGACCACTTGTATATTGGCTGACGCTGCATCCTGTGAGAATTTTTTGCCTTAATGTTAGCAAGGTATCGCCAATTTGCAAAAGTAATATTGTCATTCATCACTTATGTTAGTATTAGGAAGACATGAATAACCTTAAGAGAATTGTTTACTCAGGCTCCTGTGACTCACTTTGTTGAGTAAAGTTGTGTGGCCTTAAGTGGAAGAGAATACTAGAGTTGCCCCAGTCATGACAGGGGTGATGGTGGCAGTATTAACACTCTCAGGCTACAGTGATTCATTTTAGCTTAATGAAACTGGAACAGACGAATTGTTCTGACCGTGAGTGTGTTAAGGTGTAGTGTCCTCAATATGTCACCAAAGAACGAGACATCAAGGGGGTGACTAAGCTCATTTGGACCTGATCTCGCAATTACACATATTATTAGCGACGTTCACAGTCGGAGGAACTAATGATTCTCTCTACGGGGTAATGGCAGGGGTAGGCAGGGTCATTACCAGGTTAATTGCTCTCGTTTTGCCCCCACCTGCTCTCAACTTCTGCCCTCCTACTTAACCTTTGCCTAATTGGATGAAGCCTCGTTACTCTTTTCTCCTTCTAATGCTGTCTTTATTCCTGTCTTTTGTTTTCAATGTGTTCTTCCTATTGTCTTTTTTCTTTACGTTTGATCCACTTATTCTTTCTTGTCTACCCCTTTTTTCTGTTCTCATCTTTCCTCTTTTATTTCTTAAATCCTCTCTCACTCTCCAGTCCTTCCCTCTTCTTTCCCCTCTTCCCCTCTCCCTCTCTCTTCCGTTTCCTCCTTGATTTCTCCTCCCCCATTCCCACTTCTCCTCCCCTCTCTCGTCCATCTCCTGCTTCCTGGTCATCCTATTCTTCCTTCCATAACTCCACCCTTCGTTGTTTTCCCTCTCTTCTTTTTTCCAGTAAATTTGTACTGCCATCTCCCTTCCCCTTTTCCCCTCCCTCTGTTTCTCATCCCATTTTACCCCTTTTCCTCCCGGTTCGTTTTATCTAGCCCTCCATATTTTCCGTCTTTCCCCTCCTTCTCACCTCCCTACTGTTTCATCTCCTCTCCCTCCTTCCTCCCCCCCTCACTCCATCGGGTTCTCACTCTCATCCCCACTTCCTCTACCCGCCTATCCCATTTCCTCTCCCTCCCTTCTCCCTCCTCCCTGCTACTCTGTCATCTCCTCTTCGTCCCTTCTCCCTCCCTCCCTCTCTCGCTCATCTTCCCAGGCTCATCCCCGCTTCCTCTCTCCACCCATTCTGTCGCCACTCCTCCCACGTCCCTCTTCCTTCTCAATCTCACCCCCACTCCCTCTCCCCACCAAACCTATCTCCTCTCCCTCCCTCTTCCTTCTCAGTCTCACCCCCGTCTCCCCTCGCCACCTCATACTCCCCCTTCCTCTCTCTAATTCGCCAATCTCCGGTCACTCCCGGTCAGAATGGGGCCGTGATTGTGAAGCCTCCAACTGTTCGGGGCTTCAATAATTCATACACGCGGCCCGACAAGTTTGATGCAGTTAGGGCTTCAGGGGTCGGTGGCTGCCATGGGTGGGGTGTTGGCTCGTGGGAAAAAGGAAAAAAAATATAGGAATGGGTTCGGAAAAAACTAAGGAACGAGTTGTAAGAAAAGAAAAAAATGGGGGAATGGGTTGGAAAAAAAAAAAGAAACAATAGAGGAATGGGTTGGGAAAAAAATTGAGGAATGAGATACGTTTTATAATCACCTGCCAAGTAGCCTCCATTATTTTTGTAGTTTTTTTTTACTGATAAATTTATTGGTTTGATTCCTAATTTGATCATATTAATTTTGGTAAGTTTCCTCATTATATAACACGCCAATTTTGATCATTTTAATTGGTAGTTGGATCTTGATAACACCGCAAATTTCCCACATATCGACACTCATAATTTCCCATCCTATTTAGCACCCAAGTTAGGAGATTTGTGAAAGGGAAAGACTGCAGATTAAACGATTATATCATCCCGGAGATTTTCATTAAAGTCTCTTGAATTAAAAGTGGGAGAGAGGAGGGAGAGAGAAAAAGTTTTAATCGCCGTCCTCCCTCTCTCTCTCTCTCTCTGTCTCTCTCTCTCTCTCTCTCTCTCTCTCATGGCCATTCCCCTCCTAATCTTCATCACCTCGCAAGAGTTCAGATTAACTTTCAAATTACCTGCGTTTTTCTCTTTAATCCCTTCATTACGAGAGATCTGCCTTAGTCATTCATTGCACTGACGGCTTTTGCATTTTCAAACTCTTACCTACTTCCCACAGGTATACAGTTCAATAATAATAAAAATAATGATAATAATAATAATAATAATAATAAAAGGATGGATGAGAGTTATAAAACTCTACGTTCCTCTTTCGCCACGTTTCACTATCTCTTCTTCATGCCGACAAGAATCGTTCACTAAACACTATCCATTTTACTACATCATTCTCGGCATCCCTCTCCTTCTCCTACTCCCAGACACGCATTCACTATACAGTTTGTCGTATAGATTCTTGCTCCTTCAATTTTCCATCTCGTTCATTGTCTCTTCTCCCTCCAAACATCAGCCGTAAGTGCTTCTTCACCCTTCTACCTCGTTCTCGGCCTTCCTCACCATCCTCCCCCACTCCTAGGCGTACTTTCGCTATCCAGTTCTTTCTGTTGATCATCACTACTGGAAGGAGCCTATTACTAAAAGTGATAATCGAAGCGTTTAATAATTTCTAAGCCCTCAGCATGTATCACCACTTGCCATTTCATCAAGCCATTTCAAGCCTCTTCCCTTAGTCATTCTTTCCACCTCCATGTCGGTCTCCCCCTCCTCCTTTCACCAGCCAAGCACTTCACTTCTTTCCAGCTCTTTTTTACCCTCATCTTAATTTCCCACCCCTCCTCCCAGAAGCCTTAAGTACTCTCCCACTTCTTCCGTCCTTGTTCTCGGCCTTCCCCTCCCTGTTCTCACCCATTCGCTATCCAATTTCACCGGTATAGATTCTCACTCCCGGAACGAGATTATCAGCGAAAATGAGAGAGAGAGAATCCGAGTTTAGTTCCAGGGGCTTGAACTCCGGAACAGCGACTGAGCGAGGGGTATTCAGTTCTCAATTAAAAGTTTTGGAATATCTCTCTCAACTGCCGAAGTCGCCCCCGTAAATTTGATATACTGTGCGAGTTACTGTGTGGTTACCCCTTCGAAATTGCCCCCGACCTCGTTTTCTATGCTGAGTTATTTCTGGAGGCTGAGTGATTGGATTTTGTTATTTTAGGCGTGGCCTGGTTTGGGGGGCGTGTGTGTGTGTGTGTGTGTGTGTGTGTGTGTGTGTGAGAGAGAGAGAGAGAGAGGTGGGGGAAGTTTGTCACTCTTTAGTTTAACCCTTTGAGATGATTTTTGAATATTCTTACTACCATCAGACGATTTTATTAAGGATGGGGAGGATATCTTGAAGTGAAGTGGTTAGTGAAGTCTGTTATTTATCCAGCCAAGCCACTTCAAGAAATCTATCCTAAGCTGAAGGAAATAGAAAGAATAATAGAAACAGTAAGAACAGAATAATGTACCTTGATTAATACAGTTTGCATTTGAAATTATTTTTATTTTTCACATTGGATGGTTATGGTGGAAAGGGGCCTATGTACTGAAGTGGACTGACTCTTCTGGTGCTGCTGCTGGAGTTATATACTTTTACTGCAGTCTAAAAAAAAAATAATAAATAAATCTTAACTCGTTTTTATTTTACTACTCAGTGGATTGAGATTCGGCTGTGTTGACCTGTAAAACTCTGCTTTTTATTGCTAGCAGCGCCACCTCTCTCCAAATTCTCTCCTGAAGTTGCCATTTTCCCAATTTAAATACAGAGTCCTCACGTTCTAGTCTTTAGTTTTATGGTAATCCATGTTAGTACTTTTTTGTCTACTCCAAACTTCGTAACTTTTTTAGTATTTTCCATTGATCACCTTTATCTAGGATTATGTACTTCAACATCAGGCTTCAACAACTTATGAAAAAGTGTGAAAGTTGTTAGGTTTGTACTCTTCACTGATGGGAGAATTTGCCCTTTTGGAAATCACAGACACTCCCTGCAAAGCCTCCACTGATGCTGCCACTGGTTCTGTAAATGTAAATTCCTTACGCCCTGGTTTGCATTTTTTATTTAACCTTTTTATTATTAACATCACACCAACTCTGCGGAATTTTAGACCGTAACCTTTGCAGTTAATTTTATTTCCCACTTTGTACTGAAAGTTTTACTGCAGCAGCCAAATTTAAAAGCATAAAAAAATCTTCAAACATGTATTTATTCTATTCACTGATTCAAGAGTCTTCAATGATGAACCGTATAATTCTGACCCTTTGTAAAATCAGCAGCACTCTTTCTCTGCATAGCCTCATCTGAAGTTGGCATTACCTGCTGTAAATATCGATTCCTCACGCTCTAGTTCTCTTCCCAATCCCGACTGGCAATTTGTTCAGTGGGGGAAACTAAACTATTAATTTCGCATGAGGCTCTCCCCCCATCCGGCCCGCCCTCACCAGCGCGCTACGTGGCTATAGCCCCCCCATCCACTGAACGAGTTTGTTTAATTAAGCATATGCCCACGCTAATTATTTTGTTCCCCAGATTCGCTTTGGTGTCCGAGAATTACAGGGAGGGTGGTTTTTCCCCTGCATCCCCCCATTATGGCCGACCAGGAAAGGATGCTGTTGACTTTAGCATTAGCGGGAGGGTTTTGATGATGGTGTGCCGATGTGTGTCATTTCACCACGCTCTCGCTTCTCTCTCGCTTTCCCACCAGCCCCGCTCTCACACTCTCTCCCTGGCTCTCTTACCCGCTCTCACCACGACTGCTGCAGTTTTTAGAGTGTGGGAGTCGGCTAGATTGCTTTTCTGTGCGTGTGTGTGTGTGTGTGTGTGTGTGTGTGTGTGTGTGTGTGTGTGTGTGTGTTTACAGTAGAGATGAGCTTGTATGTGTTTGTTAGTTTGGGAGTTGTTGACTATATGTTTATATTCTAGATGTGTGTGTGTGTGTGTGTGTGTGTGTGTGTGTGTGTGTACCAGTAGTAGTAGTAATAGGAGCTGAGTAGTAGAAGTGGTAAATATGGTAGTAGTAGATTTGTTTGTGTGTACCTTGTATTGATAGTGAATGTATCAGTTTATAAATGATTGTATGACTAATGTAGTAAGTAGAATATTTGTATGTGTGTAATTATGTATGAGTTGGTATACAGTAGGTTAGGTTCATGGATGTGTATAGTATGAATGTGTCTCTGAGTCTATATGCGTGAGTGTATGTTTGTATAGTCCATTAGTGGGTGGGTGTATTTTTAGAATGTGTGAGTGCGTGTCAGTGGATGAAGAGTGTATGTATGAATGTGTGTGTGTGTGTGTGTGTGTGTGTGTGTGTGTGTGTGTGTGTGTGTGTGTGTGTTTCGGCCCTCATGAATAAACTTTGTGCTTGAGTGTCTAACAGTAGATAGATACAAAGATAGATAGACAGACAGATTGGTAGACAGATAATGGATGTTGATTTGGGTGGATGTAGATATACTTGCAGATCTGATTTGGGTGTAAATGTTAGTATGAGATTAAGTGCTGATATGATAGTTGGCGTGGATGTGGGTACGGCTACAGGTGAGGGTGTGGATATTGATATGTGCATAGATATACCCACATTTCATGATTTTGGGCCCCGGTATGGGTGCAAATATACTTTTTTATAAGAACGTGGAAATGGAAAGATATCTTGTGTGAGTGTGGCTGTGGATATTGTAATTGGTTTGGATATAATAGGATGAATGTGTGTCAGTATGTGGCTATGATAGCTATTATAATTGTTTTCTATCAGTGTGTATGTGGGGATAACAGTGTGGATGTGGGTTTGCCTAAATGTCTGGATATGGAGTTAGGTGTGGGTAAGGTTGGCTGTGGGTATGTGAGAGTGGATTATGAGTGTGGGTATGAGAGGAGCATATTTGATAAGGATATGGCTTTGGTTTAGGTGTACGTATATTCGTGGGTGTTGGTGTAAGTGTATCGTGTTGTTGGTGTATGTATGGGTAAGCAGTTCAGAGGAAAAAATAAATGTCGACGCTCTTATAAACAAGGCCAAATATTGAATTTAAAAAAAATCCTGGAACGCAAAATTTCGAGAACGCTGACGTAAATTCATAGGTGGTCATCAGTCTGGAAATATTCATCTGACCTTAGTGGTTCCTGGAAATGGGAGAGAGAGAGAGAGAGAGAGAGAGAGAGAGTGAGCAAATCTACACACAATCAATACTTTAGTCTCTCTGTCTCGCGTCTCTCTCTCTCTCTCTCCTCTCTGTCTTTTCACATTCTCCATTCTCTCTCTCTCTCTCTCTCTCTCTCTCTCTCTCTCTCTCTAAATATTTATCTATTTTGCTGCCTGTCTGTCTGTATGCCATTGTGTCTGTCTTTCTATCAGTTTATCTACCTATCTATCTGTCTGTATCTGTCTGTCTATTTACTTACCAGTACGAATTTCTCAATCTCACGCTCTGTTTCTTTGCATTACCTCTCTTCCTGTCCCTCCCCACTGCATACCTAACTAGGCCTCTTCCTTGCATACCTGTCTTTCCCATTTGTCCCTCGACGCGCTCTTATTCATTCCCCAGCCCTGTCATCCCTTTGCAGTAAGCATCCTTCCTCATCCCTCATCCCTTTCCCCATCCCTCTTTCTTTTCCCCATCCATCCTCATCTCTTTTATTTCCTAATCCTTCCCATTTCCTCATCCATCTTCTCCTTTCCCATCACCGTCCCTCCGTCCTTATCCATATTTTCCCCATCCATCCCTCCTATCCTCCCCATCCCTGTCGTCCCTTCTTGTCACTCTCTTGCCTCCCCATCTCTCCCTACCTTTCCCATCCCTCTCCACCTCCTTCCTCTCTTCCCATCCCTTCCTTCCTTCCCAGACCCTCTTGTCTTACCCCTTCCTACCTTAAACCAACCACTTTCCTTCATCCCATCATTTTCCTTTCCCCTGCCATCCCCTCCTTCCCCATCTTCCCCTTCTTCCCTCCTCTTCCATCACATCCCTCGTGTATTATAGTTTCAGTCCTTCCTCTTCTTCTCTACAAATTCCCCGATCGTGTTTTGCTATCCTTGTCTTGTTTTCCTACCTATATTTTCAGTCTGTAAAAGTAGATATCATGGTCGTAAGCTCTGCACTAAGCAATTTCCAGTGGATCGTTAGTATACTGCTGTTTGCTTTCCTTTGCACTCGTTGCATATTTCTTCAGCCCTCCGTTCCCTTCCTTTATCCTCTTTCTTCTGCGTTCCCATATTTCATCTCTACCTCCGTCCTTCCCCTGAAAACACCTTCCCCCTTCCCTCTTCCCTCCCCCGTACCTCCTCCCTTCCCGTTTCTTCCTCCTTTCCTCTCGTTTCCCTCCCACCCACTTCCCCACTTCCTTTCCCCCCCCCCCCATAGAACGTCTACAAAATTTCCTCCCCTCCTCTCTCCGTTTGTACCCTCTCCCTCCCCCTTCTCCCCTTCTCTTCTTTATCTCTTTCTCTTCTCCCTTCCCTTCTCGCCTCCCCTCTCCCTTCCCTCTACTCTCCTTTTCCCCCTACCCTCTCTTCCCACCACCCCCTCCACACCGTCCTCCTCCCCCGTGGCACATTCGGGAGGGCCCTAAAGCTGGGTATTTTTGCGCCATAACCTGAGGGGCAGCTGTTGTCGGGTTCCTTCCGGGTATAAGGGCTCCCTCGTCGCTATCTCTTACCCCCCGCAAAAAGCACGCCCGGTTAGGTTATTCCCTCAGAGAGCATTTTCGGGCCTCGAGTGGCTTTGAGATGGGAGAAGAGTAGGCGCGTGTGTGGAGGGGGAGGCGCCTCTTCCTGCCGACCTGGTACCTGGAGTCTTTGTTCCTGCCGTTCCTGTTCCTGGTTTTCGTTCCTGTTGCTCTCGTTCCTGTCATTTGAGTGAACGTAGGACTGACTCGTTGTGTGTACCTGTATTGAACGGGGGCTGAGACTTGTTTTTTATAAGTGCACACTAAGTTCCTGTTTTATTTTGGCTTTTTTTTTATTTTTTTTTTGTGAACGTAAGACTCGCTGATTGAGCCTAGGACTCGACTTCGTTCAATGTAAGTGTACTGAACATGGGATTAGTCTCGTTCAATGTGTTACGTTTTAAGGCACAAGGATCAAAAGGAAATGTGTACGTCATGAGCTTAGATTCACTGACTGTTCTCCTATCAGCATTGTACCCTGCCTTAATTCTCTTCCACGCCAGTCGACAAAGTATCCATCCTTATTATAGTCTTTTGCTGTGTGTTTCATATTGCTCTCAGATAAGAAATAAATTGTATACACCTTCCATTATCACTGCAGCGAACTGTTGGCCACGTTTTACTCATGCGTATGCCATCGAGAATTTGGACATTTTTCTTGCACCAACAGCTTTCAGTTTCGTTGCTGATAATCGGTCAAAGTTGTTCTGTAAGAGGATTTCGGCTGTTGAGAGAGAGAGAGAGAGAGAGAGAGAGAGAGACGGCACGAAGAATCCGTGTCATGCAGGTCGACTCGTTTGAATACAATGTATTTTTTGAAACTTTTATGAAATCCAGGTGCAGCGTGACACCAACATTCACAACAACAACAACAACAACAAAAGCAACAACATCCTCTCCCTTTTTAGCCTATATAAACAAGAGCGTAGGGACCCTGGGCTAGGCTACGTATTCCCGACATGTAAGTCAAGGGTGACCAACCTCACCACCACAACCACCACCACGCTCTCTGTCTCAAAACCAATCGACTGTTATTCTTTATCTGTCAAACCATCAGAAAAATCGCCGTAAAATAAGCAACCAACAAATCATCATCATCATCATCATCATCGTCATCATCATCACAGTCACCCACACCATCACCATCTCAAGACCCATCCACTATCACTCCACATCCATCAGTCTTCAGTAAATCGCCGTCAAATGAACGATCCAGCTCACTCCATCCTTCCATCCTCCACCCTCTCGCAGGCTTCATCAACGAGGACTCGAAACAGACTCGAAAAATAAAACCTGTCTGGGAAAAGAGTGAGTGATTAATTAGAAGTATCGGCTCTGTAGCAACTCTGATCAGATTATGGGTTGGTTTTTTCTTTATGATATTCCTCTCTCCCTTTCTCCCTTCCCTCTTCAACTCGCACTTCATCCTATCTCCGTCCCTCCCCGTCCTTCCTTCCTATTCCGCCCCACTTCTCTTTCTCTCAACCCCTCCTTCTTACTCCTCTTTTCCCTGTCTCCCTCTCCTTCAGTCCACATCCCCCACCTCCTCCTCACCCTTAGTCCTTTCTCTCATACAATCCACCTTCCCCTCCCCATCTTCTTCCATCTCCCCTCTCCTCTGTCCTCCACTTCCTTACCCTCTCCCCCATGGCCTCTACTCGCAGTCCCTCACCACTTGTCTCCCCCACCCCCTTACTACCCCCTCCGCCTAACTCTTACCCCCTTACCCTTCACAACCCCCTTCCCCATATTCCGTCACAACCCACTCTCCCCTTCCCCCTCATCTCACCTCCACTACTTTCACCTTCACTTCCCCCACATTGCCACCCCACAACCAGGTTCACAAGTTCAGTAAGTTGGTGGGGTTCAGGTTGGGTTGGATTTTTTTTTTGCTGACAAGGGTTTACGTCGCTCGAGTGGCCGATACTGAACAGCGTCCCAAGTGCCTCAGTTTTAACCCGCTTTTTTCCCGATTATTTTCTGTCCTGTTTCGGCTGTTTGCTTCCTGGTTTTGTCTTTTTTTTTTCATTTCTTATTTCATCTTTTTACTTCCTGGTTTTGTCCATTTTCTGATTTTGGACTTTTCTGGACCTTGTTCGGCTTTTTACTTCCTGGTTTTATCTTTCTGTATGATTTTTCTGACCTATTTCGGCACTTTAGTTCCGGATTTTGTCTTTTTTTTTTTTCAAATTTTGGACTTTTTTCATATTTATTTCAGCATTTTACTTCCTGGTTTTGTTGTTTTATTCCTGTCTGATTTTGGACTTTTCTGACCTATTTCGGATTTTTTGCTGTCTGATATATGCTTTTGGTTTCTCTCTGAATTCTAATTTTTGTTGTCAGTTTCGATCTTTTTCTGCTTAATTTAATCTTTTTTCAATTTTCGTTTTTGCTGTTTTTTTCTATTACGGATTTCTTCGGTCTGATGTGTACTTTTGGTCTAATAAAAAAACAACAACTATGATTCTAGCTTTCTGTCTGATTAACTTCTTCCCTGTTTTTTTTCTGTGATTTCGACTTTGTGATTTCATCCTTTGTTTTCTCGTCTCTGCTATAGTCTGTCTTAATTCTGACTTTTTCTGATTGATTGCTTATTGTGATTTTCTTTTCTGATTTTGGTATTTTTCCAGCATAGTTTCGTTTTTATTTTTTCTGTTTGATTTCGACTGTTTTTTTTTTGGGGGGGGGTCTGATTTCGGGCTTTGGTTTCTGTTTGACTAGTTGGTGTGTCAAAGATACATTCATAATTTTTTATTTAAAAGAAAGAATCTTTAAAATTTTATTATGAAAGTATAATAGTGCTATATGACTGATTATGAAAAGAAGGAAACTAATAATAATAATAATAATAATAATAATAATAATAATAATAATCAATAGTAATAGTAGTAGTAGCAGCACTGTAGTAGAAGTAGTAGTGGTAGTAGTAGCAATAGTAGTGTAATCGTGATAAACACATAAAACACGAGGCTTTAACAGGCAGTGTATGGTTCCGGCCAGTGTAATATATTGGTCTGATGCTATATTGCTATCCTTTATGTGTAGTGTAGCCCCATTAAAAAGTCATAGGCCCTTATTTTACGCTGCATATGGAGGCAAAATTTCATCGTGCAATTCGGTCATTATGTTTTGGTTTTAATGTGGAAAGCTGTCATTTTGAGGTGTAATAGAGGTAGTTGTCAAAAATAAATGAAAAACACATAGGCATTAACACACACACACACACACACACACACACACACACACAACGAAACCAAGGTGATAAAACTGTATTACCGCGATATATCAGGGTCGGGGGGGATGGTGGATTTACTGGCTGGATTTACTATTACAATATAACCCATGGAAACAAACTTTACAGCGGCTCTTGGACGCTTTTACGGGGGATTGATGGGGGCGGCGGAAATATTAGCGTTGAGGAGTGACGCCAATACCAGTGTGTGTGTGTGTGTGTGTGTGTGTGTTTGTGTGTGTGTGTGAGCGTGCGTGCGTGTAAAACTATGTACCTTTGTTATGTTATGGAGGAATCGAATGTTTTTTGTCTAAATTAGGTCTTACGTCTTTGAGGAGAAATTTTCATCTTTAATGAAGGACGATTAGGTAAACGTGAACATCAATTCCTTTAAAACCACTGGACTTAGAAATTTTTTAGTGGTGCTTAGAACACCTAGGAGAGGGTTTAGAATAATAGACAGATAGATAAATAAGACAAATAAAAAAATGATATATTAGATTTATGGGAGAAAAGAGAATTTGTGAGTGAAAAATAATAATACAGGTTTACTTAAGGATAATTATAATATTAATACACTTAATAAGGGGTGGGGGGCCAGATTTTTTTTTTTTTTTTTTTTTGATGCATGGAAGAATTGTTCCAAGGAGGGTAGTAATGAAGGCTAAGTGAAGGAAAAAGCCTAATGACATTAATAAGCGTACCGCCGAAGAAAGGAGAGAGGGAGTGAGTAATTGGGTTAGAGAGAGAGAGAGAGAGAGAGAGAGAGAGAGAGAACGTGTTGGTACGAGACCTGAGTAACATCCTTTGTCGGTAGCAAGAACAGAGAACAGAGGGGGTGAACAATCGAGTTAGATTAAAAAAAAAAAAAAAAAAAAGCGAGCGAGCGAGCGAGCGAAAGAGAGAGAGAGAGAGAGAGAGAGTTAGCAAGGGAAAGGCAATTAAACCCTAGTGGCTCCTTTTCCCCCTTCGAACTTCCCTCACAGAAACTTGGGCTTCTATTAGAGGCTGAGACTTTTCCGCCAAACTTTATCACAAGATTCGAAAGTGGGGGGGAGGGAGGGGAGCTAAAATTATGAAGCACGGAGGGCGAAAGAAGTATAATGGAAGAAAAGTTAGCAGCTCTTTGAAGTCCCGACCCTGTGCTAAAGCTGAGGCAACTTTTAGCGTGGGGATTTATTTTGTCACATATTTTTTGCTTCAACAGATATATTAATTTTCAAGGCAAATTTTCAAGCTATTGGGTTATAAAAAGCCTTGATTATCTTTTTTTTCTGGACGGAGCCTGGTCATCTATGGACAGAAAACATGCACAATATTTATCATTGTAGGAATGTGAGCTACTAGAAGGCGGTGTGTGGTGGTGGAATGTTAGGGAGCCTTTTGTACCCCCCTGTACCCCCGACAACAAGGTCCTCTCTCCTTTTTTTATTTCTCCCACCTTGGGCTTTGAAAATCAGTCACGTGATTCTACAACAGGTGACGCTTAATAATTAACCTGGCCTTAGATCAGTGTCACCTGTGTCACGTGCTTTGGATTTAAGGTACTAAATTTCAAAGACTGAAGAGAGAGAAACATTAAAGATAGCAGGAAATTAATTAGCCATAGCACCTCCCATAACAGGTGTGTGATATTTACCTGTAACTCGTAATATTTTAGATTTATGACCTGAAAGAACAATGCAAAGAATTTTTCGATCGTTCCCTCCCTGATGTTTGTAAAATAAAAAACAAAAACGTGATACCGACCGTGAGATTAGTTCCGGTCGTGAGATTAGTTCCGGCCGTGAGATTAGTTCCGGCCGTGGAAGTAGTGTTATATGTGGAGTAGCCTGTGATTTATTTTCTGATTCTACATGTGCTGGAAATAATTATAACGAAATTCCGATGTTTTTTTTTTCTTTCGTGGCTTCAGTGACGTAGTGGTGAGCAGACAGGACCAGCACTGCGGTATGATAATGAATATTTGATTGTGTGTGTGTGTAATGATAAAAGCATTATCGGAAGTGTGTGTTTGTGTGATTTTTTGGGGTGACTGGGTTAGTGGGCGTGTGTTTTTGAGTGTGTGTGTGTGTGTGCGTGCGTGCGCTTGCATGTGCGTATGGATGTATGCATGTAGGTGCGTGTGTATGCAGTGCTCCACTCCATTTGATTACCAGTATCGCAGCGCCGGGTAACCTTTATGGAAGATAGTCATTACTGGAGAAAAAAAAAATACGACTGTGCAGCACCTGATACCTTTAGCTTAGACACGAAGCATTTTGAAGAAGACATGTGGAATTTTGAAGGAGACATGAGGCATTTTGAAGACATGAGGCATTTTGAAGACGTGTGGAATTTTGAAGAAGACGTGTAGAATTTTGAAGAAGACATGTGGAATTTTGAAGAAGACATGTGGAATTTTGAAGTGGAGTTTTGAAGAAGAAATGTGGAATTTTGAAGTGGAATTTTGAATGAGACATGTGGAATTTTGAAGAAGACATGTGGAATTTTGAAGTGGAATTTTCAAGAAGACACGTGGAGTTTTGAAAAAGATATGGCATTCTGAAACGGAAGAAAATCCAGATACAGATCCTTTGACTCCAAAATACGGAAACCTGGACTCCAAAATTTAGAAACTTGAAATCCTGAAATTACAAACGTACCCCAATGAATCAACTAATGTGTCCCCTCGAAAGAAAAACGCAAAAAAATATATATATATAAAAATAAAAATATCCGAATGCCGAAACTAGGACTCCAAAATACAGAAAATTGAACTCCAAAGTATAGAAACTTGAACTCCTAAATATAGAACCTTGAACACCAAAATATAGAAACTTGAACTCCAAAATTACGTTCCTCAGTCAATCAGTCTTCGTCCAGCTGTCCTCCCCCCGCTCCCCCCACTCCCCCTTCCCCCCCGCCGTTTCCTTTCCTGTGATCATCGCCACGTCGGAATATCGTCAAAAGCGGCGCGTCGGTCAGCAATTTCGTCCTGGAATTTGTTCGGCCAATTGTCGCTGGGGCCGAGTTAGCTTCTGGGCCGAACAGACAGACGGAGAGGGAATAGGAAGGGAAGTGAGAGAGAGAGAGAGAGAGAGAGAGAGAGAGAGAGAGAGAATCAACAGCAATAAATCGAGTGTAAAGTGCCATAAAAGAAATACATAGAAATTTGACGTGATGATAGATAGATAGTGAAAGAGAGAGAGAGAGAGAGAGAGAGAGAGCGACGTGTGGCGGTTGATTCATTTGCATACTGGGCAGACCAGGTAGGAAGGAAGGATTGTGGTAGGAAGGTGGGTGTGGTGGGATGTGGTGCTGTTAGGGGTTTGGTAGGATGTCTCGGTTAGAAATGGGGTGGGAATTGGTAGGAAAGGTTAAGGTAGGTTAGGAGAGGGTAGGTTAGATTTGATTGGGTGCGTGTGTATATTATCGAGAAGAGGGAGACCGAGAATGAAATGGTGGGATGGGGTGGAGAGGTATGCAATCGAGGGGGATGTGAGTTGGGGAGTGGGCAGCCTGATGATGGAGAGAAGAATGATGTGGATGAGATTCCTTTGTGGCCACCTTTCCGGGATTTAAACGTCTGGTTGTTGATAGATATAAATAGATAAATAGGTAGATAGATAAACATACAGTGGATAGATTTATAGGTAGGTATACAGACTGGCATAGATAGATAGATAGATAGATCGAGACTCACAGATAGATAGAATATTAAATTATTTGGACCGGTGGAAATATTACCTTCGTCTTGACACTGAGATGAGGTAGAGGGGCAGATAGATAGACAGACAATAGTAGATATAACAAAGGAATATGCAAGTTGGAAGGTTTTGGTAGGAATATCAAAGTAGCAACGTCTTGGCAGCGAGGTGAGGTAGATAGATAAACAGATAGATCGATACGCCTATAGATTGACAGTGAGAAGAGATTGGCATTTGATAATATCGATCCAGGTGTGTTGGCAGAGAGAGATAAGAGTGATGGGTATTGATGGAGGGGTGTGGGCAAAAGGTTGACAGGAGAGAGAGAGAGAGAGAGAGAGAGAGAGAGAGTGAGAGAGAGAGAGAGAGAGAGAGAGAGAGAGAGAGCTACACAGATACGCTGACTACCCAGACCCTGTTTTGTAGGAGGCGTGGACTTAGTATTAACAGGAAGACTTACTTCATACTATCAAATTTCAGAAGTTCAGGAATATGATAGCCTAGAGAGAGAGAGAGAGAGAGAGAGACCTACGCACACACACACACACACACTAAAAAAAAAACGCACACAACTCCACGAAGCCCCTGAATTACCACAGTTCGAGACCAACTTTTGTAGGTCATTGCCACTCACAGATTCACCTCACACACACACACACACACACACACACACACACACACACACACACACACACACACACACACACACACACACACACACACACACACACACACACAGACCTGCATAACTACCTCCAACAAACTGGCCAACTAGTGATTCGCGTCGTGTATCCCAACTAATGAAGTTATATGCTTGTGGGAACTGGATTGTGGGGAAGGGGTTTTTGTGGAGATGGTGTGTGTGTGTGTGTGTGTGTGTGTGTGTGTGTGTGTGTGTGTGCAGTTCATAATTCTCTCTCACTTTCATGATTTCTCTTTACCTGACTTCCGGATTCTACTTGGCCCCATCCTTTGGTAGCCAGGATGATGATGATGATGATGATGGTGGTTGTGGTGATGATGATGATGATGATGATGTAAATAAGGGTGGTAGGAAGAGGCGTAGGGCAATAGATAGATAGATAGATAGGTAGGTAGGTAGATAGAGCAGAAGGTCTTGTTTTTCTAACTTAACCTTATAAAAAAAATATTCCCTTTTTTCTGAGCTGGCGATGGGGAAATGGAAACGAATAAGAGTAGATGGTTATTGGGAGAGGTGTTGAGAGGGTCAGCCAACCGGGTTATATAACTTTGAGAGAGAGAGAGAGAGAGAGTCGGCTCTTGTGTTTACGTGTCTGTGTGCTTTGTCATATGTTTGTATACCGTATTCTTTTATGTGCGCGTTTGTGTGTGTGTGTGTGTGTGTGTGTGTGTGTGTGTGTGTGTGTGTGGCCCGACTCAGCATTGGCTAGGTCCCCCAGGTTTACATTGCAATTCCCAGAGTTAGAGTAGATGGGGGCCTTCAACCAGGAACCTGTCACCCTAGGATAACCTCTTTTATTTTTTCTCATTCCCTCAGTACAGGGTGATTTTTATATGACATCAGAGCCGTGTTCGAGGGGATTTATATGGCTCCCTATAGCAACTCTTTTTCAGCGATTTATTTTTCCCATTAAGGCAGATGGAGTGCTTTTAATCGGGAGCATGTCACACCGCGCATCCCCCCTTCCCCATTTTATGTTTCAGCGCCCCATTTCCATGACTGACTTTTTTTTTTTATTACTATTACCATACGATTTTTTGTTTTTGAGGATGCAAAAGCCTTATCGTAGTGGAGGAATTAATGGAGGCAGAAACTAACCTCACCTGAAGATAGCACTACATCGAGTGAGTGGATGGTGAACGCCAGCACCTACCATGAACAACAGTAATGAGCATATATGAAAAGACCCTGGTACTAGAAGACCAGAGAAAATATACTAATAGAATGAGGTAAAAGCAACGTGGGTTGGTGCAGTAGTAGTAGTTGTTTCCTATGCAGTCTGGCCGAACAGCCCCGAGTCCCTTAGGAAGGCCATGGCCGAGACCGGGCTTTCCACAGAGCTCTCAAAGAGTGTATGTTTTGTTGTTGGCGTAGGTGATTGTGTACAATGCAGTCGTCCATAATGTGCTTAATAGTATGGGGTGCTGTGTTACATCCTGGACAGGCATCAGCGACGGAGTCATCCAGCCTCTTCTGGTAGCTTAAGAGAGCTGGATGGTGCCCACATCTCAGCCTGGCGTGGGTTGGTGTAGAAAGCCTTGGTGTAAATAATAAGGAAGACACAGGACCTCCCTCAGCCTCCTGCGAGCTTGCTAAAATATTCGTCGGAGCTGCCTGGAGTGTCGCTCTTTAGATTCGTAATTCGTCACTTTTGGATTCGTGGGTCCTGTTTTGAATTCTCCTTTAGTGCTGCTTTGAAATTTATCTTTAGTCTTGTGTTTTGTATTCTGGATTTATTCTTGTATTTGATTCGTGATTTTGTATTCTTGTGATTCGTGAAACCTCCTCTGAATTCTCCTTTAGTGCTGCCTTGAATTCGGTTTTGGCCTTATGTTTCGTGTGCTTGAATTGTGTGTATATTTGGTGCGATTGTATTCTCGTGATTTTTGAGACCTCACTTAAATTCCCCTCTGGTGCTGCCGTGAATTCACATCGCGTCTAGTAGTCAGTCTGAATTCTTTTTGTGCGTATAGTGCGTCAGTTCGTTTCCTTCTTTATGTTAATTTCGTCTTTCTAGGCAGTTCTCTGTCGATAGTTTGTCTTACAGTTGATCCTTTTGTCCTAGTTCTCCCTTAAATTCTTATCTCCTTAAGAAATTGTGAAGGAATATTACCATCACTAAACTTGTAGGTATTGAGCTGCGATCGATTACCTGTAGAAGGATTTTTAGTTTGGTCATATGACTGTATACTTTTTTTGCATACTTTTTCTTCCAAGGTCAATAGGCTTAGTTTTGTTGCTGACATTGCATTCTAGTTGCATACACCCCTCCCTGTTAAACCCCCCCTCACTTCCATCAGTCCAATTTAATAGGTAACTGTAAAAATCGGAGAGCCAGACGTGACATGGAGTCAGTTTTGGCTTGTCAGTGAGCGTCATTATTAGTGTTGAAATCCTAGTGCAAACCCGAGGCTCCCTAATTGCTCAAAACCAGTGCAACTCAACACCGACAATCCCAACTTTCCAAAAACCCCTCCAGTTACAAATTGTTTTAATTATTCGCCAAGCCTCGCATCCTTCTCGCCCCTCTGCTCTGCTCGCCTCTCCTGGCTGGTCTGGGTTTGGCAAAAAGTGGTGTGTGTGTGTGTGTGTGTGTGTGTGTGAGAGAGAGAGAGAGAGAGAGAGAGAGAGAGAGAGACAGACAGACAGACAGACAGAGACAGAGAGCATCCTGTTTTTCTTCTCTCTCTCTCTCACACACACACACACACACACACGCACGCACGCACGCACACACACACACACACACACACACACACACACACACACACACACACACACACACACACACACACACACACACACACACACACACACACACACACACACACACACACCCCACTCCTCTCTCACTCACACTTACTCTTCGTGCCCCCTGTCGTAATGGGAGCGTGGGTGTGTCCGAAACGGCATAGTGACCTCGACTTCACCTTCCCATATATCCCCAGTTTCGAACGCACCCACCTCGATTTCAGTCCCTCCTATCCGCATCCCTATCCACCGATTCGGACGCGCTCACATCCCGCTGACGAACGGATGGTGTGCTCAGGGACGAAAGGGGACGAAGAGGGACGAGGATTGAAACGCTCACGCTTGAATCAGTGGCGAACTTTGACCACAAGTTTAATCCGGACAGCAAAGGCATATGGTCTGTGTCAGGGGTCAAGTGTGTGTGTGTGTGTGTGTGTGTGTGTGTGAGAGAGAGAGAGAGAGAGAGAGAGAGAGAGAGGAGCCAGCAGATAAGTAAAAGCAATTCTGGTTGAAGTGAAAATGTCAAAAGTGAGAGAATGATTGAGTGAGTGACAGTGGGAGGATGTGTGAAGTCGATCAGAGAGAGAGAGAGAGAATTTCCGAATTATTTTTATACCACACGTGTTTTTTAAATTATTGTTCCATTGAGGCTTGTTTCATTTCGTTTTATGTGGTGAATTTGTCATGGATGTATGTATGTGTGTATTTATGTATGCGTTTATGTATGTACGGATGTTGTTCTGGCTTTTGTGAGTATTAATTAGTGTGTGTGTATGTGTGTGTGTTGTGGTATGTTTTGAGGCCTATTGTGTTTTGGTTTGATGAGGTGTGTAATTGGAATGTGCTAATGTGTTGTGTTTCGGAGGTTTCATCCTATTAGTGTGTGTTGTGTTGCATGGTGGTGTTGTCATGTATTGTGGTGCTTTGATGGCGTGTAATGTGGTATATTGGTGTGTTGTGTTGTTGGAGTGTCGTGTTTCAAAGCTGGTGGACTGTTGTGGTGTGTGTTGTGTTGTGGTCATGGTGTTTACTTTGTGCATTGTGGTGTTACGATGGTGTATTGATGTGCACTGTAGCATGTGTTGGTGTGTTGTGGCAGTGTGTTGTGTACCTGGGGTGTTTGGGTGTTATGGTGTTTGCTGAGATGTTGTCGCGGTGTTTATCGAGGTGTATTATGGTGCTGTGATGGTGTATGGAGGTACATTTTGGTGTGTGTTTATGTTTTGAACTATGAACTATTGGGTCGTGGTGTGTGTTATGTCGCTGTGGTAGTGGTGTTTATTGAGGTGTGTTATGGTGTTCTGAGGTGTGTTATGGTGCGGTGATGGTGTATTGAGGTGCACTGTGGCGTGTGTTGATGTGTTGTGGCAGTGTGTGGTGGTCCTAAGGTGTTTGGCTCTTGTGGCTCCTTGAAGTGTGTTGGCTTCGGGTTCCATTGTGCTCAAGTGACTTCCCTGACTTGGCTGTCGAACTGAGGTGTTGGCAGTAACTGGGGTGTTGGCAGTAACTCAGGTGTTGACAGTAACTGAGGTGTTGGCAGTCTGCAATATCGACGCTTTAGTATCCTTGCAATATTCTAGTGTTGGACGTTTTGCAATATTTGAGGCTCTCTTCTACTTTGCAATCACGTTTATTTATTTTTTGGGGAGTGGGGGGTGGGAGCGGTAATGATGAAATTTTGATATCCTTTCGGTGTTCTGGCGTTGGTGCTCTGAAAATATATTGTCATTGTTTTGTCTTTAATATTTTACATGTATCTTTTTCTTAAGATTTAGAAATATCGGCAAATTAATATCCTTACAGTATTCTAGTATTGACTGTCTGAAATATGAAAAATTATTGTATCCTTGCCATATTTACCATTTGTTTTCTTTTCGATATTTGGATTTTTTGGAATATTGAGGCTTTAATATTACCATCACTAATAATTTCAGCCTTCTGCAGCACTGGTACCTTAAAATCTTTGCAGTATAATAAGCCTGGCATTGTGATAGAGTGTAGAATTCCACCCCATCTCACTTCCAGCATGCATTTCCAACAATACCCTAATATTATGGTAAATATTTCTACGCTTTCCTTAAATATATCTTCCAGCAAACACAAATCTCAACCAAACTACATATCCAGAAATCACATTCCTTTTCGAGAATATTTCCTTTTCCTATTCAAACATTTCTCTCCTTATTCCATCCCACCTTTTCCCGTTCCGGCATACAACCATTTCACCTTTCCCTATGCTTGTGGTGTGAGCGATTATATTACAGGCATTGGGGGCACTGGGTGGGCAATAATAGTACTGGTATTGGGGATGAGTACATTGTTCCTCCCAAAACCGCAGTACATTTCAGCACATTTCTGGTCTTAATTCCAAAACTTCTCTCCTTTTTATTATTACATCTTTTACCCATTTACTCTATTTTAGCGCTTTAATTTTGCACTGTATATGAAGTACCTCGTTCCCTGTTCCTTCATAGTAGCATTCCACCTTTCCCTGTAGTGCTGGCGGGTGGATGTGGATTTTTGTGGAACTGTAGGAGTAAGATTGTCGTGTACTGGGATGGTAAAAACTGTAGTGGTATTGGGGATGTGTGTGTATGCGTGTGTGTGTGTGTGTGTGTGTGTGTGTGTGTGTGTGTGTGTGTGTGTGTGTGTGGTGTACTGGGCATGGCAATAACAGTAGTGGTATTGGGGGGGGGGTGAGTGTGTTTACCGTGAGGACAGGACAGGACAGGACCTCAATGTCTCTCTCATGGTTTTAATGCCCTTGTTGTTGCTTCGCTGTGTGTGTGTGTGTGTGTGTGTGTGTGTGTGTGTGTGTGTGTGTGTGTGTGTGTGTGAGAGAGAGAGAGAGAGAGAGAGAGAGAGACTTTTTTTGTGTGGATATTTTGCCCTTGAAGTGGAGCCAAGAATTTCAAGAACTTAAAAAAAAAAAAATAGTAATTGTGATTTAATTGATATATTGCTTTTCCAGTACAATTTTCTGGATCATACTCGACTTGTTTTTTTAGGAAGTAGGACGATGATAATGATAATGATGATGATGATGGGGGTGATTATGAGGGTAAGGATGATGATGATGATTTTAGTGATAATACCGAAAATCCAGACCTCAAAAATTTAAGCGATTCACTCGAAACTATATTTATTTTCAGAACTGCACCTGTGATTTTAGCTAATCCTGGATCCAAAAAGTGGTGGAAATAGCCGACAAAATAGAAAATTGGCCTGGCACACATAATTCGGTGTGTGTGTGTGTGTGTGTGTGTGTGAGAGAGAGAGAGTGTGTGTGTATTGCGTATAATATCGATCCTTGCGTATTTGGGCGTCTGTGCCTCTATATGTATGAATTCTGAAAATGAAGGGTATATATAATTTTGTAGTATCCATCATTCTTACGAAATCAGAGAGAGAAATCCATGCTTTTTTTTTTTCTGTGTACTTATTATTTTGTCAACCCACGAAACCCGAGTCTTGTGCATAATAATGTAGTATTTTCATTTTTTATTCTTGGAGAGGTTTAAGTAATGAAAGTATGCCCGTTTGGTTAATATATTTTCTGAATTACAAGTAGGAAAGTTATGTGCACCTTCTTCTGCCTCGTCATAGGTATGGGATGCTGGCGGAAACGAAAATCGATTAATTTCTTGTGACATCACTCATTTTCTTGGAGGAGGTAAATTGAAAACACCTTTTTTTTTTTTTTAGTGTTTCTTTCCTTTTTGATGAATAATGAAAATAAATAAGAACAGTTTCCTTTATCATTCGTATATCTCGACAATTAATAATTACAAAATATAAATTGGACGAATTACAAAAGAGAAGAAGTAACTGTCGGTATTTTTTGTATGTCGATTTTTTTTTTTTTTTTTTTTGACAAGGGAAAAAATGAAATATACTTGTGACGTTCTAAATATCTTCGTAATAGTGAACGTTTGGCCTCCTTCATATTTTTGGACGAATTAAAAATGGAAACATATTTTAGGACGAATTAAAAGGGAAAACATTTTTTTTTTTTCTATGTCTGGTAGAATTGAAAAAGCTAAATCAGTGAAATTTTTATGCATTGGTATTTCAGAACGAATTATGAGGACGAAGACACTGAATTTTTTCGGTCTGTATTTCAGGACGAATTACGAAAACGAAACGTATATTTTTTTTGGTAAGAATCCTCATATTTTTCAATGAATAACGAAAGCATGCATATTTTTCTCTTCATTTTTTTACGAATAACGAAGGCGTGCATATTTTGGGGTAAGACTCTTCATACTTTCCAACGCATAACGAAAGCGTGCATACATTTCTGCCAAGTCTCTTCGTATTTTAGGATGTGTTTGTAATATGAAGCCGTGGCAGTGGCGGTGGAATATTAATCTAGGCTAAAATAGGAAATAGTAATATGATGAAGAGCAGTAATTAGCCGGCCTGAGGGATGTTATGGTGTGGGTGGAGTATATAATCTTTTCTTTCCTCCCTCCCTCTTGGTCTGTTTTTCTTTCCTTCCTTCCTTCCTCTCTGCCTGTTTTTTCTTTCCTCCTTTCCTCTCTTTCTCTCTGTTTTTCCATCCTCGCTCATGTTTGTCCTCTTCTTTCCTCCCAACCTTCCTCTCTCTCCCATTTTTTTTCTTCCCCTATTTTTCCTCTTCTTTCCTATCTCCATCTCTCTTCTTTCCTTATTCTTTCTGTCGTTTTTTTCTCATTTTCTCAACTCTCGTCCTTCGCTCTTTCTCCTCTCTCTTCTCTCCATCTCCTTTTATTTTTCCTTTCTTTCCTTCCTTTTCTTTTCCTTCCTTTCCTCTCTTTCTCTTCTCTTTGCTTCATTTTCCCCTCTCACGTCTTTCTCTCTCCTCCCACCTCCAAACATTTTCCTCTCTTCCCGTTTCCTCCATCCCGTCTACCCATTCCCACACTCCCATCACCGTCTTTCCCCATCCATACCTCTCCTTTCCAGTCTTTCATCCACTTTTCCCTTCGTCCTCTTCTCTTCCCTCCTCCTTCCCCTCCATTTCCCATCCCATCCCTTCCTCTCCCCTCCTTTCCCCACCTTACCCCTCCGTTCGCCTCCCTTGCCTTCCCCTCCCAACCCCTCCCCTCCCCTCCCCTCCTCCCCGTTCCCCGCCCCTGATTAACGTGGGATTTAGTGTGGTTAGCCTTGAAGCAATATAGTGTCCTTACTCTTGAGGCTGCCTGTGTGTGTGTGTGTGTGAGAGAGAGAGAGAGAGAGAGAGTTACTTTTTAAAGATACGACGTGGTCTCATCCCTCTTACCTTCTTCCCACCCTCATCTTCCCCTTTCCTCCCCGTCTACCCCTTCTTCTTCCCTTTTCTACCCCTTCTCTTGTCCTCTCCACCTACCTCTTTCTTTCCCCTTTCTCCCCTCCACGTCTCGACTTCGCCTCAAGAAGTGTCGTTCGGTGAGTTACGTATTATCTTGTGAAGGAACATTCGGACTGAGATGAAAGGGTGGTCTGATTAAAATAGATCTTTTTTTCCATCATTCCCTTCCTCCCTCCATCCTTCCTTTCTCCCTCCATCCTTCCTTTCTCCCATCCCTTTCCTCCTCCCTCCCATCCCTTTCCTCCTCCGTCCCATCCTTTTCCTCCTCCGTCCCATCCTTTTTTCATCCCTCCTCTCTCCCATCCCTCTCCTCTTCCTTCTCTTTACCCTTTTCTCTCCACGATTCTTATCTTCTTTATTTCCATATTCTCTCCCTCCCTCCCTCCTTCCTCTCATCCCTTTCCTCTTCCCTCCTTCCTCCCATCCCTCTCCTCCTCCCTCCTTTCTCCCATCCCTCTCCTCCTCCCTGCTCCCTCCCATCCCTCTCCTCCTCCCTGCTCCCTCCCATCCCTTTCCTCCTCCCTCCTTCCTCCCATCCCTTTCCTCCTCCCTCTTTTCTCCCATCGCTTTCCTCCTCCCTGGTTTTTCCTTCTCCCTTCTCCGACCCTTCTTCTTCATATGCTTCTTCCACCGCTGTTGTGTGTGGACGGAGTGAGATTAAGGACTCATCTGATTAATTATGCTAGCCATCGTCCTGGGATTAATCACCCAACTCCCAATTTAATTTCTAGGCTTTTTTTTAATTTTGGTTTTTGAATTTCCTTAGATCTGGATATGCCATAGAATTTCTCTCCTGTGGGGTTGATTTATATTTTCGAATTTCGGTGACCCCTTTCACATAGTTAAATTTATATATATAGAAATTCTTTTATTTTGGGTTTTAGTTTCTTTAGCTTTTTGTACCAATGGATTTCTCTCTCTCTCTCTCTCTCTCTCTCTCTCTCTCTCTCTCTCTCTCTCTCTCTCTCTCTCTCTCTCTCTCTCTCTTTGGTAACACTTTCTAGGATTTCTCACAAGATTATCTGATGAGAAATTGCAAGTTCTTCACTACTTGACGTCCATCATAAGTGAATTAGTCTGACTGTAGAAGGGAGAGAGAGAGAGAGAGAGAGAGAGAGAGAGAGAGAGTAAAGCTACATCCTCGTTCTGAATTGGCCAAGAAGTGATCTGATTAATTATGCCAGCCAGTCTTGAACGTAATCACGGGACACCCACTTTAATGTAGGGATTACGTGTTGCTTTTTTTATGTGTGTGTGTGTGTGTGTGTGTGTGTTTGGGGACCGAGGATGAGGTGGAGGGACGAGGTGGAGAGATAACCTATATGATTGAGTGGTGGGTGAAGGGTGAGAGGTGGAGAGGGAGACTGAGAATGATGTGGAGGGACGGGGTTGAGAGGTATATACGCGAGTGATGATGGTTTAAGATGAAAAGAGAGGGAGGTGGAGAGGAAGACTGAGAACGAGGCAAAGGGATGAGGTGGGGAGGCATACAAGTAAGGGTGGTTTGAGATAGAGGGGGAGAGGCAGCCCGATGACGAGGTGAAGAGACAGCCTAAATGAATGAGTGTGTTGTGAGATGGAGGGAGGGTTGTCTGATGCTGGGGGCCAGGGCTACGTGCATCTGATATACTCGAGATCAACCCCACCAGAATTAACTGAATAAAATCGTCTGGAGATAGTAAGAGAAAGAGATAACGTCCTGAGGCTGAAATTGTTAATGCTGCAGGTAAATTTATTCTGAGCGTAATTTACACCGAGATAATTTGAATATATCATCTTGTAATTATTCCTATCTTGGCATCCCAGATATTTCTATTACGCTGGCCTCACCCTCGGTTGAATATTCATATGTAACATTGCTAGTTGGCGAAGTTAGGCAGGGCAATCTTCAACGTCTTATTTTTGTTGTGTGTGTGTGTGTGTGTGTGTGTGTGTGTGTGTGTGTGTGTGTGTGTGTGTGCGCGCGCTCCTTAAGCCGCTAGACCACTTGGCTTTCATTGGGTTAAAGGTTATCGTGTTACATTTCAAGTGGTTTCCCAGGTTACGTAAAAACTATTTGGCTTATCACCCAGTGTAAAGTTACCTGAATTTAGATACTCATGAAGTGTGTAGATGGTAAGCAACCCTCTTGCAACATAATAAAAAGCTAGTCCTTATAGATTTAAGGCATCTGGCTGTAGATAGATAGTAAAATAGGTAGATTGATTGACAGATGTGGATAGATGGATGAATGGATGGATATGTGGTTGGATAGATAGACAAATAAATAGATGAACGGGTAGCAGACTAAAAAAAAAAAAAGTGGGTCATGTAAAAAGAGAAATAATGTGGAGAACCCGCGTCCACCTCAGCTGGCCAGAGCAAAATAACTCTTTGGTGAAATTATGTAACATTCCAGGGCCTTGGTAAGCTGCAGGATGAAATATTTTGCGGCGTGGAGCTCATAATCATTATATGTGGTGGGCGGAATCTTGACAAAAGTGCGAGGCTGTGTAATGAAACGCCTGACGTGGTTCTTATCTCGGTATTAAGGCAAATGCCCTTAACATTCAGTCGCCCGCTGGAGTTTGCCAAGGTATAGGTTTTAAAAAGAAGAAAAAGAAACAAAGGAGAAAATGAAAAGGTGCTTTAACATAATAACTTTCAAGAAAAACAAAGGAAAGAAGGATGAAGGAAAAACTAAAGAAGGAAGTAAATACAAGGTCACATTAACATTATAAATTTCAAGAAAAAATAAAGGAGAAAATGAAAAATGCATTAACATTATAACTTAAAAAAAAGACAGGAGGAAAAAAGGGACACTGTCTATCAGTAGTCTTAACATAAATTCATTTTACCTACAATTGCCACCATAAATCCACCAAGTTTTTACACGTAGCTCTTCGTTTGACGCCCTTCAGAAAAATCTATAAAAAATTGTAGTGTTTAGTGCTCCTTCAGTCTGTCATAATGCGAACAGTTATTGGCAAATATTGTCAGAGACTTCACACACAGTATCCTTGTGACCTTTGACAGAAGAAAATGAAAACAAAAGGAAAACAAGACTGTCAGTGAAATGTTGCCTTATATTCAGTGAGATTCTTGGGCAGTGCATTTTGATCTTCATTAGGTCACCAGTACCATGCGTAGATATCCTGGTGACCTCTATACACACACACACACACACACACACGTAGAGTGAGACAGACAGAAATCAACTACAACATTCACATCAGAAATTCCAGCTTTAACAAGTAATAAAAAACCCTGATCAAACTCCCATCTAAAATCAAAACTACCCTTCTCTGTGGCCTGATGCGTTAATTTTCCAGTGGCGGGTCTTCTTATGAGAAAATCTATCAACCGTGGGGTGATTTATGGAGATGGGGAAGACCCGCTAATGGGTGAAGGTAGACAAAAATATCATTAATCACACTAGCTTTGTTTGAGGCGTGTTTTGTTAAGAGCACTGTATGAAGAAGTGTGTGTGTGTGTGTGTGTGTGTGTGTGTGTGTGTGTGTGTGTGTGTGTGTGTGTGCAGAAATTTACACCCAGAGACGATTTATTGCAATGGAGTCACAGTTATTTTTTTCAACACTAAAAGTTATATATCGGGAGAATTTGCTGGCCGTGAATGATGAGTGGGTGGATATGGGGCCCATTTTACGGCGTAACGTGATGATGCTTCCTGCTTTTGTTTTTTCCTCTTTCCTTTTTCCCATCCAGTCCATTAATAACAGTGTGAGAAGGGTAAAGATGATGGTGATGGTGATTGTGATGATGATGGTGATGGGTAGGGTTTAGATGATGATGGGTAGGGTTTGGGTGATGAAGGTGATGATGATGATGATGATGATGATGATGATGATGAAGGTAAAAAATTCGTCTCTCCAAATACACACACACACACACACACACACACACACACACACACACACACACACACACACCTGCATTTGAGTATTTTATCCTATTGCGATTTATTTCCACCACCAAACAGTTTCCAGTCAAAATTCCAGAGTTTTTTTTTTTTTTTTTTTTTTTTTTTTTTTTTTCCCGGCGGCACAAATACACAAATGGAACAAAAATGCTACTCTCGCGTCCGATGCTAAGTGCTGGTGAAGGGTGTGATTTTAGTGGGTGGTTGTCTGTACATAAGCACATTTAGTACAGAGGGAAGGGGAGTACCGTAGTGTGTGTGTGTGTGTGTGTGTGTGTGTGTGTGTGTGTGTGTGTGTGTAAGTTAAAGACAGTGGTGTAACGGAAGTAAGGACAATAAAAAGAGCGCCATCGGAATGAAGGGATTGAACGAAAAATATAGTCTCATTCATATCAACTTTTTTTTTATTTACTGAGAATTACCAAACACGACGAAAAATATGGAAAATTGCATCGATCATCTCCAGTTTCGTGGAATTTACGAGTAACGAGAATTCTTTTTTTTTCTTTTTTTTTTTTATTCCACTCCCCCAGTTTTATATATCGCGTTTTTTTTTTTTTTTTTTTTTTTTTTTTTTTTTTTACTAGCAATGTATACCTCTGTGTAGGTTCATCGTCTCGTCATCGTCATCATCATCATCATCATTATCATTATCATCATCACGCCAGTACATGCCCATCAAAATAATATCCTTGCAAGTATTCAGTAAAGATCCATCATCATCATCATCATCATCATCATCAATAGACTAATTTAACGTAACACCACTTTACACTACAATACCCACCCATAACACTTATAATCACTCTGTAAGTCTGATCTGAGTAAATTTTCCACTAAGTAAATGCCCCATACACCATCATACCACACTGAAATACCATACTGTAATACTTCCTCTGTTAATCCACACCATAAAACACACACACACACACACACACACACACACACTACAGTAGCCCTCCTTCGTTTTAATAACACTGCAACAGGAGCATAATAATCTCTGCATTAAGGCCTTCTGTACCAAGTCATTCGGAGTGAGAGAAGTAAAGTAATATACAGGTAGAGTTACCGAAGCAGAGTAGCAAGTGTAGTGTTTCATGGAGCTTTGTTATGTGTCTGAGGTATATCTATCGGTTTATCTACTCTCCAAATATATCAGTCTGTCCATCCATCCATCTATCTGTCTGTCTGTTTGTGTAGGCATCTGCTGGTTCATGTCTCTGTTCATTCATATGTTATTTTTTTACCTGTTACCTGTGTTTATCAGTTTGTCTCCTGTCTGTCTCTCGGTCTTTCTATCTATCTGTCTGTCTTTATTGTGTATCTCTCTCTCGGTCTTTCTATCTATCTGTCTGTCTGTTTTGTGTATCTGTCTGTCTCTACCACTGTCTATTCATCCATCTCTCTAATTGCTTCGCTCTGCATCCTGTATCGGGAATATATACCTGACCAAAACTCACAGGTATTCCCATATCTGCACACTAACGACCACACACACACACACACACACACACACACACACACACACACACACACACACACACACACACACACACACGTATTCTTCCACCTCATCCTCGGTCTCCCTCTCCTCCCCACATCACCAGCCACCTCATTCCGCTGCTCTTAACTACGCTGGTCATTAGTCCTCTGTCATTAGGGCCTGATTTAATTAATTACCTGGCATATTGTACGGTAATTACGCCGGATGCTGTTACTGTCTCGTGTGTGTGTGTGTGTGTGTGTGTGTGTGTGTGTGTGTGTGTGTGAGAGAGAGAGAGAGAGAGAGAGAGAGAGAGAGAGAGATTGTACCTAATGGAGGGATACGTAGATTATTGGAACTCATGTATTATGTAAGTGAATTGGCTCTGTCTTCCTGGTTCCAATATCTTCTAAATTATTTCTCTCGCTCTCTCTCTCTCTCTCTCTCTCTCTCTCTCTCTCTCTCTCTCTCTCTCTCTCAAAACTTCACCTGAAATTAATGGTTTTATGAGAGGTGTAAAAATGACCCTTACGAGAGCAGAAACATAAAATGCCATAAAAATATTGTGTTTGTTGCCATATTTCAGAAGTCTCTCTTTGCCATAGTGAGTGAGAGCCTGATGTGAAGATTTAAGGAGTGCCATATATGTCATTTTAGTTGCCATAATTCGCCATTCATTGTCATAGTTGTGCTAGTGTTGCAGAGTTACTTTTGTTGCCATAGTAACCGTTTCTTTGCCATAGTGACATTTGTGTTGCCATAGTTACGATCGTGTTGCTTTGTTTACGTTTGTGTTGCCATAGTTACGTGTGTGTGTTGCCATAGTTACGTGTGTGTGTTGCCATAGTTACGTTTGTTTTGCCATAGTTACGATCGTGTTGCCTTGTTTACGTTTGTGTTGCCATGGTTAAGTTTATGTTGCCATAGTTACGTGTGTGTGTTGCCATAGTTACGTATTTCTTTGCCATGATATGTGTAAAAATCCTGATAGGGGCAAATACGAGCGAATTCCGTATTTATTTAGGGGGAAATTATTTAAGCAGGACATTTCAATATTTTCCCTGCAAATTTCCTGATTGCTAAGCGGGCGATGGAAATATTGATCTTGTTGCAGGTCTGATGGGTTGTGTGACTGGGATTGTGCTGGGATTATTTAATTTTTAGGGGTATTTCTTCGCTCCTGTCTGTCTGTCTGTGTCTGTCTACGTGTTTTTTATATTTGTCTGTCTGCTTATTTGGCTGTGTCTGTCTGTCTCTCTGTCTGTCTATCTGTTTATGTACTTATCTGCCTGTCCATCTGTCATTCTCTTGGTATGTTTATATGTCTCCGTTTTGCCTGTGTCTGTAAGTCATGTTTGTATCTTCCTGTGTTTTTTCTGTGTCTGCGTGTTTGTCTTGTCTGTCTGTTTATGCGTATCTCTGTCTGTCTGTCTTTCTGTCTGTCTGTCTGTCTGTGTTTATCTGTCTTGTCTTTACTCTTTCCCTTATCTCACGGTTCTCCGAAAAAAAAAAAAAAAGAGAGAAAATCTTGATGAAAATTTATGGAGATGTTCCTAATGACCCAAGGAAGACATGAATAAATTTTGGAGGATATACAGTGGGGCACAAAAGTTTTCCTAATATTTCACTTCCTGTCCCTTTCCTCTCTTGGCTAATATATCTAAGCTGGTGAAGGCATGGTATGTTTCTCTTGCCATAGATGATTCTCGTTAATATTATGTGTTAGGGAGGAAAGTGATAGACGTGCCCTAATTGTGACGTAGATGCAGTGGAGTAGTAAGCGAACTCTTGTCCATAACTCCACTTGGGTATCTGAATCTTGCAATGTATTGAATAGGTTTTTCGAAATTACGGTTCAGTGGATATGCTTGTAATACGTAGCTTTTCTTAAACGTTCACAGACATATTCATACATACATACATATATACTTGCATACATTCATACATGCATTACAGACACATTCATACCTACCTACCTACTTACCTACATACAGACATACATACATTCATACATACATCACAGACACATTCATACCCACCTACCTACTTACCTTCATACATACATGCATACATGAATACATACACGCAACTACTATCTCCCATCAACCCCCCATCTCCCTTCTCTCCATAACCCCCGTACCCTCCCCCCACACACACACAGCATAGTAGTAAAAAACACCACGTTCTGTTTACTTCCCCAGTTTTCATCTCCTCATTTCTCTCCTACTCATTTTTTATGGCTTTATGGGGGGTAGGCAGTGTGGGGGTAAAGGATGCGAGGGAGAGGGTAAAGAGGGGGAAAGGGGAGAGGAGAGGAGAGGGGAAGGGAGGGGACAAGGGTTAGTGCTGGGGTGGGGTTGGCACTATGGGGGTGGCATTGTGGAGGGAGGGGAGGGAAGGGAGAGTGGAGGGGAGGGGAGGGAAAAGTAGAGGGAGATGGGGGAGGGGCACTGTGGGGAATGGGGGTGGCACTGTGGGGGGTGGCACTTGAGGCAGCAAGTTCTGGAGCAGTGCCAGCGAGACTCCATGACGCCGGCACTCTGGTGTAGCCGCCTGGTGTAGTCTGGTGTAGTTTGGTATAGTCCGGTGTAGCTTGGTATTGTCTGGTGTGGTTTGATGTGGTGGTGGTGTATTACTTGAGTGTTCCTTGTGTGGTAGCTCTCTGGTCTTGGTATGGTGTGGTATGGTATGGGTGTGCCCTGGTGTGTTTGCTTGGTGTACTGGTGTAGCGGTGCAGTTTGGTATAATATTCATATGATCGCATTCTGGCCGTGTCTCGCTGCAATTCCCCGTTCTCTTGTAATATAGGTATGTTATGGTGTGGTCGCCTGGTATCATCCCCTGGTGTAATCTGGTGTTGTGGTGTATCGAGTCGATGGATCAGGAACGGGTATGTAGAGTGCTATATCAGATTGTTTAAACCGATCATCTCCTTCTTTATATCCTTCATAAACACACCCATAACTCTATTTACTTTGTCTCCTCACTGGCTTAGTACTTACGTCCCACTAAAGCCTTATTCCCTCCATTTTCCTTCGGCTTTCTCCTCCTTTATTTATTTATTTATTTATATGCTAGATAAATGAACATATTTTAATCTTTACTCCTCATAGTTATAAGCTGACTAGTTTTATTCCACTCAGACATAAATTTTTCTTCAGTTCTCCCTTATTATTTTTTTTCTGTGCTTTTCACTAGTTAGTTTCATCTCACACATCTCATTTATTTTCACTCACGTTTTACTCACTCTTACTTTCCCTTATCCCACACTTCTTAGTTATTTTTCACTCACCTCTCATTCCCTCTTGCTCTCCCCTGTCCTCCTCCTTTATGAATCTACAAACCCATGTTCTTAGAAACACTTAGACGTCAGTGAGGGAGGCGATTCTGCACAAGTTACCTCTCCAAGTTGCCTTCAAGTCCTGGTATAAGACTGAACTTTAGTATGCAAATGGCTGAGCATGAACGGACCAACATGTATAATCTCGCCGCTGTGTTGTTTATGTTGGAGTTCAGGTATTTTGTTATGATACTTGTGATACTCCTGAAGTGCGTGGAGTTGACGGAAGGGTGGGAGATTGGCTGGGAGTGTGTGGGTGTGAAGTGGAGTGTGGGTGTTTGTGTGGGTTGGTGGGTGGGATCTGTGTGTGTGTGTGTGTGTGTGTGAGAGAGAGAGAGAGAGAGAGAGAGAGAGAGAGAGAAGGCGAGAGTATAATATATGCAAGAAGGTGGAGGAGAAGAAGTTGACCAAGGACGAAGCACCGTGTTGAGAGAAAAAAAACTCAGTAAGTAGTACATAAGGAGAAGGGATTAAACGTGGAAAATACAGACTAGCAACGAGACAGACAAAATAGCTCATGTGCAAGGAAGATTGTATGTATCTTCTGATGCTTCCCCTCCTATCACCTCTTATCTCAACATCATCCATCTTCTCCCCTCTCTTTTTCTCCTTAGTTTCTGCTGCCAGTGTCTTCTTCCTTTGTTTTTCGTTTGTTCTGTAATCCGTCTCACTTTTTTCTCAATTTAGCTTAGATTTCCTTTTGTTTTCTTTCCCTTTTTGTTATCTATGAGCTCTTTTCCATCATTTAAGGTAGGTGTAGGGATAATGATGATGATGATGATGATGATGATGACCTCTCAATCGTAACCATTCTCTTACTGTAAATCTTTTCTTCATTTTTTTTCATTTCTTTTCATTTCCTCTAACATCATCAGTCTTCGCCTCTCATTTTCTCATTACCCTCTGCTTCTCCCTGCACCATCTTGCTCTTTGCTTTATTTTCTCCCCGTAATTCGTTTCATTTCCTTGATTTATGTCTTTCTCTTCTCGACGTCTGGACTTTTCTTTCCTCAATTTGTCAAGTCACCTTTCCCTCCTTCCCTCTGTCGTATTTGCAGTTTAATTGACTTTTTATTTGTTGTATCAGTTAAAGTCTTTATTCCCTGGCTTTATATTTTTTTCCTTTATCTGTTCCGTCCAATTTTCCCTATTTGCCCATGATAATATATTCTTCCCCCCACACTGTTACTTATTTTCCTGCGTTCCCCCCTTTCTGTTTCATGTCTTTCGTATAAATGTTTAAGTTTTCCTTCATCATTCTTTTCCCCTCTTTTTCCTCTTCTTCTTCATATATTTTTATTTTACATCTTAATAGCCCTTTTCCCATCATCATCTTTCTTCTCGTCCTCCCCCCTGGCTTTCCTGTCTTCCTTCTCTCTGTTTCTTCTCCTCTCTCTTCCTTCTCATCTCCCCTCTTCCTCCTTTCTCCCTGATTATCTCGCTTCCTTTTTCCCTCCATTCCTCTTTCTCTTCCTTCCATCTCCTCCCTCTTCCTCCTCCTCAGCCTTCCCTTTCATCCATCCAATCACTCGTCCTCCACCTCTTCCTCCTCCTCCTCGCTTTTCCTTTTCCTCCCATAAGAGCTATCGCCCAACATCTCACTTTCCGCTCCCTCTCTCCTTCCATTCGTTCCTCGCCGTCTTTTTAGCACTTCGTCTTCCATTTATGTCCCTCTTCCCTCTGTCTTCCCATCTTTCCTCCTCCTCCTCCTCTTCACCAGTAGTAACTTTCCTATCTTCCATTTCATTCTCCCCTCTCTTCTCATCCATTATTCCTCTCCCTTCCCTTCCTCTCCTTCTCATCATCTATCATCCCTCTGTCTCCCATCTTTCCCTGTCTCCTCCTTCCTCTTCCTGTCGCTCTATTCACTATACCGGGGCGTGGTTATGTACTCACCCTAGTATTGGTATTCCCCTAGTTAGTAAGGTAGTGTAGAGCAGATAACCATTCATCTTTCTCACTTTTTCCTGCCGGTTTCGACTGGGAGGATGGTAGGTGGGAATGGGGGTTGGATGGGGTAGGCTGGGGTTGGGGATGGGGAGTCTTCTTGCTTTCGTATTAGTATCTTTAACTTTTAGAATACACACTAGTCTGCTCTATATCTAAAAGTCTCGCTAGGACAGACAGGGTTAGTGCTGTTTGCTTTCTTTTATACTTCATATGTACTTCCTCCATTTCTCTCTCCCTCCTCCTTTCTCTCCAGTTATGGCCCTAACATATCCCATCGTATTTCCTTTTCGCTCGTATATATTTGCCTCTCTCATTCTTCCCCTTCCCATCTCTTCCCCCTCTTCCACCTCTACTCTCTTCCTCTTCTACTCTTTTCCGCTTCGTCTCCCTTCACGTTCACCTCTCCTCCTCCTCCTCAGCCTTTCTCCCTCATATCCTCTTTCTGCTCCTCCTCACTTCCTCCTCATCCGTTCTTCCTCCTCCTCTCTTTCACCTCTCCTCCGTATGTCTACCCCCTTCTCTCCACTTATTACCCAAACATCTATCATCCCATTCCCTCTCCGCTTACATCCATTTGCTCACTTTCCTCGTCCTAGCTATTCTTTCTGCTTCCTTCTCTCTCCTCTCTCACTTTTCTCTCCCTTTTTCCCCTCTCCTTCCAGTGTCCCTCCATTCTCTCACCCCAACATCTCTCATTCCATTCCCTCTCTACTCGCATCCATTTGCCCCTCTTCCTCGTCTCGGCCATTCGTCTTCTATTCACGTCCCTGCTCCATAAATCTCTTCCTTCTGGTTTTCCATCCTTCTTACCATTACATACATCAGCCTCCCCTCCCCCACCTCCGTGTACAGGGTGGCTCAAGAAATGTGTGTGTGTGTGTGTGTGTGTGTGTGTGTGTGTGTGTGTGTGTGTGAGAGAGAGAGAGACAGAGACAGAGACAGAGACAGAGAGCTGAAGGAGGTTATTCTAAGGCTAATTTTATGTATTTAGTGCTGTACCAAAGTGGGTCCAATTCTTAGCCGCAACGTAAATACAAATACTGATGTCCTTATGGGTGAATTATAAGGCAGACCATTTTAGCCCATTAGGTCATCAGTAATTTTAGTTTCGTAGCATTTAACTTTTTCCTTCTCAAAATTAGCCCAAAAAATAATCTAAATTCTGAGCCTTTCCCACACATCAGCCTCTTATTTCTGTCTCTCAAAATTAACTCGAGAAATAAACTAAACTCTGAAGGTTGGCTTGAGGTATAACTCGAGAAATAACTTAAATTCTGAAGCCTAGCTAGAGGAAATACTTAACCCCTGAATCTTCCCCACACATTTCCCGGCCCGCCCTGTACATCCCATCTTTCTTGGCCCGACTTTGCATAATATTACAAGCATTTGCATTTGGGTGAGCCTCGGCCAAGATGTGGAAACCGTTCAGTAACCCCGAGGGGCCATTTATACACTGGGAGAGGAAACAGATCCCTAGTTTTATGCAAGGGAGGCACCGCAGTTTGTTAGCTTTATGCCCCTGTTTGGAGTGTGTTTTGGTCAAGAGGGATTGGGAGCAGTGTGTTTTCTCGTGTCGTTCTGGAGGTTTAGCTTTGCCTTAAGGTGGGTACTTTTAAATTGTGCTCCGCTAGTATGATGGTGTTTTGTTGTCTTTCCTGTTCTTTTTTTTTTTTTCTTTTTTTATCGATATGATGTTGAATTTTGCTTTATTTTTTTTCTGTAATAGTGTTTTTGTGTATCTTTGTAGTTTTGGTTTAATCATTGTCGTACCCTTCATTTCTGTTACGTTTGTCTGATAGTGTCTTCATTTTATTTTTGTAGTTCTTGTGTTATTCAGTTTTTTTTTTTTTAATTACAGTGTTTTCTTTGTTGATATGATATTATAAATTCTGCTGCTTTTATTTGCCAAGTTTCTCCACTTCATCTGTAACTCTTTCTTCTTAAGCTGATGTTGTGCCTCACTCGACGCTAAATTGAATTATCTGGCGTCAGCTCAAGTAATACTAGAATTATCCCGAGCATGAGAGGGTTAGCGGAATCCATGAATAACACTTGGGGGCTCCTGTGACTCATTCAGATTAAATAGTTTGTCTCTGCCTGGAACAGAATACAAGAGTTATCCCGATCATGAGAGTTAATGATTTTGCTTCTGTCTGACCTCTCCTTGTCCTGTGTGTGTGTGTGTGTGTGTGTGTGTGTGTGTGTGTGTGTGTGTGTGAAGAATTATTTAACGTATGCCTGTGTATTCCTTTGTTTTATTGATGATTCTCTATCACCACCGGACACTGAGGTTATATATTCACCCCTCTGTCTGTCTCTGTCTGTCTATCTGTCTCTGTCTGTCTGTCTCTATGTCTGTCTACCGGATTACGAGAAAACTAATGGCTGGATCAATAAGAAAATTTATGGAGAAGTTCCCAGTGGCCTGAGGGTGAAGGACATAAATTTGAGATAGGGTGAAGAACATCAATTTGAGATAGAGTGAAGAACATAAATTTTCAGATAGGGTGAAGGACATAAATTGTAGATAGGGTAAAGATAGGATGTGATAGTTCTCTCAGGCTCGAATTATTTCCTTTCAGATTAACAAAATCGTCTGGCGTTAGTTGGAAAAATACTAAAAAATATTAGACTGTATTAGACATTGAATTTACTTGAAGACAGTCGTGATGATGATGATGACTATGATTATTATAGCACTGGTGATAATGATCTATGACGTTAATAATGATTGATGATGGCGATGATGATGATGATGATGATTTAACAAGAGCTGTTCCTGATTTCTCCACCCCATTTTCTTCTAATACAACTTCCTTCGCCATCATCTTGACCTCGTTATTCATCTAATCACTATATATGCAGAATAACTTGTCTAGAACCGCTCTCTGCCCCGTACGTTCCAAAGACTAACGTGGTGACTTATTTTTTGCTCTCTCTCTCTCTCTCTCTCTCTCTCGGTTCCATCCATCTGTCTGTCTATATCATCTGTTTTCTTGTCAGTCTACATACCTATCTATCTGTGTGTGTGTGTGTGTGTGTGTGTGTGTGTGTGTGTGTGTGTGTGTGTGTGTGTGTGTGTGTAGAAGAACATGGGTATTACTGTTTATATTCTGGGAAAAGCCATAAAGGTGTTTTTGTTAAGTTTGCTCTTGTTTTTACGTCAATTTTTATCTATTATGAAAAGATCGACATTGTTGGAAGTATTTTGAGGTTACAGAGTTTTTTGAGCCTCGGTTTTTTGTCTTAGAACTTCTTAGAGTGTCTTGGTTTTCTCCTGCAGGTGATTCTTCTCATTGGTTTCTTGTGCTTCTTCCTCTTTTTGCCTCTTCCTTTCCTTTGTTTATGTTTGTTCTTAGGTTAGATGGAGAGAGAGAGAGAGAGAGAGAGAGAGAGAGAGATGAGAAGTAGGAGAGTTGGTGAGGCAGGAAGGAAGCAGAAGAGAGATAAGGGAAGTAAGGAAGAGGAGAAATAATTGAGGAAAGCAGAAGAGCGAGCGAGCGAGCGAGCGAGAGAGAGAGAGAGAGAGAGAGAGAGAGAGAGAGAGAGAGAGGTGAGAAGTAGGAGAGTTGGTGAGGCAGGAAGGAAGTAGGAGAGAGGTAAGGGAAGTAAAGAAGAGGAGAAATAATTGAGGAAAGCAGAAGAGCGAGCGAGCGAGCGAGAGAGAGAGAGAGTACCAGTGGCTAAGAGGAAGAGTACTGACAGTGAAATCTCTCCTGTTTTGTGTAGGATTTTTTTATGAGTTATGTGGTGATTAATGTGGTAGGTGGCTGCAGGGGGAATGGTGGTAGTTGTGGTAGTAGTGGTGGTAGAAGTGGTGGCAGTTGTGGTTGTAGTGGTAGGAATGATGGTAGTTGTGGTGGTAGGAATGGTGGTAGTTGTGGTTTTGGTGATGGTGGTGATTGTGTTGATTATATTGGTGGTAGCAAGAATGGAGGTTATGGTGGTTGTGGCGTTGGTTGTAGTGATTGTGGTAGTAATGATGATGGTGGTAGTAATGGTAGTAGTGGTGACAGCATTCGTGGTAGTAATGATGATGGTTGTAGGAGCGGTGATGGTAATGTCAAGGAGGAAAATAAATATGGAAATGAGGTGGTAGGAGGAAATAAATGATGTGGAGGAGGGGGAAGAGGAGGAGGAAGAGGGGAGAAGAGGGAGTGAAGAAGAAAGGAAGAGTGGTGGGAATGAAGAAGAAGCCGGAGAAGAAGAAGAAAAGGAAGGAGGAGAAGGAGAAGAAGAAGGAAAAGGAGAAAAAGTGGTAAGTGATAAATGAAAGGAATGAAAGGAGAAGACAACAGAGAGGAGAGAAGAGAGAAGAGAAGGAAAGGAAGGAAAATAAGTGATGAATTTCAGGAATAGGCGAAGAAGAAGAGAATAATGAGCGAAGCGATAAGAATAAGAATAAGAAGAATAGAAGGGAGAAATGGACGGAAAAAGAGGGATAATGTTGGCAGTGAGGAGTAAATAGAGGAGAAGAAAATAAAGGAAGAATGAAAAGGAGAGGAATGACAAATACTGTGGAAGAGAGGGAGGAAGAGAGAAGAGAAACGAGTAAAGAGAAAAGAAAAAAGAAAGGATGAGCGGAGAATAAGAGAGAAGGGAGAGAAATCAGGAGGAAGAAGAGAGAAAAGGAAATGGGAAAGAGGGGAGAAGAATACTAGGGAACAAGGAGGAGGAAAGAGGGGAGAGGAAGGAGTAGAATAAGAGTGGGGGAGGATGAGTGATGACGTTAGGATGGGGGTGACAGGTAGAAATGAGGGGAAGAAGAGAGAAAGGGAAACAGGAAGGAGGGGAGAAGACTAACAGCGAACAGGGAAAGGGAAAGAGGAGAATAAGAACGAACAAGGAAGAGCAAAGAGCAGAGAGGAAGAAGCAGAATGAGAGTGGAAAAGGATGAGTGACGATACTAGGATGGGGATGACAGCTGTAAACCCTGGCTGACTAGTGAATGCATCCGGATACTACTCGACTGTGGTGGTGGTGGTGGTGGTGGTGGTTGTGGTGGTGGAAATGTTAACGTGGTGGAACGCTGTGTATTGATCCTCGCCTGGGACCTCTGTATAGTATATGTAGGCCTTGTATCTATCTATCTGTGTATCTATCTGTCTGTTCATCTGTATCTCTCTGTCTATCTGTGGTTTCTTCTTCTGGACAGACTTGGCGATAGTCATGATGGAAATAATAGGTATGACTCTCTTAGTTAATCTTGGCTTGGTAGGTATGTATAAACCATGAATCCATCACACACACACACACACACACACACACACACACACACACACACACACACACACACACACACACACACACACACACGCAATTTGTCTGTCATCATCATCATCATCTTAAGTCAGTCCGCTGCAGGAAAAAGTTCGGACAATAATGTACCACTCAGGGGCGAGCCACTGGTACTGAAAGGCTAAAAACTGGCCAGAAATGGAAGAGGGAATATATTTTGCATTCACTCTCCATTCCCTGTAAGATCTTTTTATTATTTTTTTTTAAAGGAAATGCACAGAGTAAGAGTCGTAAAATGGAATCCCACTCAGAGTTTACGAGAGAGAGAGAGAGAGAGAGAGAGGGATGTAATTTCTCTCGCACTATTTTTTTTTTTTTTTTTTTTTTTTTTTTTTTAATGAACCTTGTATATCATCCCAGCGGAGTTCACTTTTTACGAAGAAAAAATTTTGGTTGTCATTTTTCATTTTCATTTTTTATATATATATTTTTTTTCTTTAAATTGTGGTCGTGAGAATTTACAAAACTTTCTGTCTACTTTTATTTTATTTTATTTTATTTTATTCATTTTTTGTTTTTATCTTGATCTGTCTTATATGTAATGGTGATGGTAACGATGGTGATGATGATGATGATGATGGTTGTGGTAGTGCTGGCTGTGATGACGACGACGGTGGTGATGATGATGATGATGATGAGGAGGAGGTGGAGGTGGAGGTGAAGAGGAGGAGCAGGAAGAGGAGGGTAAATATGATTATGATTGCTTCGGGAATGCTAATGATGATAATGATGATAATGACGACCATATTACGTATCTGCCTCACAGTCTAAATTCGTTCAGGCTGCGTTGTATTAGCGGTTGTTATTTACGGTACTGGTATTACGGTGCTGGTATTACGGGGTGGGTATTACGGTGCTGGTATTACGGTGTGGGTATTACGGTGCTGGTATTACGGTGTGGGTATTACGGTGCTGGTATTACGGTGCTGGTATTACGATGCTGGTATTACAGTGTGGGTATTACGGTGCTGGTATTACGGTGTGGGTATCAGTGCTGGTATTACGTTGCTGTTATTACGATGCTGGTATTAGTGAATGGTATCATAAGGCTAGATTCCAGATTGCCCCATGCATTAGTTAAATTGACTCAGCCTGCCTGAGAGGACGATCAGATAAGAGCATTGAAGAGGACACTGTTATATTGTTCTGGCTTTGTTCTCTCTTGTTCTGCCGTGTTCTGTTTTGTTAGCTTTTAAGAGGACACTGTTATTCTGTTCTAGCTTTGTTCTGTACTGCTGTGTTCTGTTTTGTTGTTATTGTTTCCTTTTCATTCCCTTTCCTTTCTGGCCATTTTATTCCATTCCATCCCTTTCATTTACTGTCCTTTCTTATCCAATCTGTTTCATTCCTGTCCCTTCCTATCCTCTCATGTCGTTTCATTCCATTTCCATCATATTTCATGCCTATCAGTTCCATTCCATTCCTTTCATTTCAGATCGTTTCTTATCTCACTCTTTCCCGTTTCATATTCCTACGTCCTGTTGTTTTGCTATGATTTTGTACTAAGCTTTTTACTGTGTTTTTGTCATCGATTCATTCCATTCCACTTTGTCCCCCATTCCATTCTTCCCAGTCTTATTTTCCCTTCCATTCCCTCCCGTGCCGTTCCTACTCACGTTTGGCAAGTTTACTGTTGACTCGTACATTGAGCAAATCGGATACGAGCGAGGTCTTGTCCTACTGCATCTCCGGGGATAATTACCCCCAGTGACATAATGGCGGTAGTTAGCGGCAGTGAGTGGCTGTAATGAGGTGGTTGGGAGGGATGCCATGCTTGGAGAGGGGGAGGTTAACATGCATCTGTGTTCTGATCATATTTGTGTGATGGGTGATGTGGAGGGGAAGTGGGAGGCCGAGGATGAGATGGGAGGGGACGAGGGGGAAGTTACGGTACACGAGAGAGGGCATGATCTGGGGACAGGGCAGTGAGATGGCAGTGGACAGGGTGAGATGGAGGCTATTTTTTTTTTTTTTTTTTACCCACCTCTTCGGGATAAAGGCGTCTGAAGATAGATAGATAGATAGATACATGGGCAGATAAATAAATAGATAGATACATACATACAAAAATAGATACATAGATAAGTAGATTCATGTACTCCTAGTCAGGGGTGGGGAACCTTTCTCCTATTAAGGGCCATTAAGATGCTTTTAACATCATTCGCGGGCCATACAAAATTATCAACTTAAAATCAACTGTAGTCCAGTACATAATATATATATATATATATATATATATATATATATATATATATATATATATATATATATATATATATATAGGTAGATAGATAGATAGATAGATAGATATTCGTTCATGGGTATATGAAATTGCATTTATGAATTGCCTTGCGGGCCTGATCAAATGGTCTTGCGGGCCTTATACGGCCCGGAGGCCGGACGTTCCCCACCCCTGCCCTAGATGATATTTTAAACTTATTAGAGACTTAAATTGGAAAAGAAATAGTCTTTGACCCCTTTTTATAACTACCCGCCCGTCCTATCCTGAATGAAATCGTCTGTTCAAAGCAAGAATAAAATAAACAAGGGGGTTAAGGTGAAACAAAAATCGTCTGGCCAGTAGCAAGAATAAATATAAGCAGTTGGCCAGGCTTGTTTGCCAGCACCCGTGTATTGAGCTGGGGAGAAAATAACTGTACCTGTGAACCGCCCAGGGAAACACTGCCAAGGTATTATTTTGTTTAGCGTGTTTGCTCTTATGGAATAAATTGTAACTTGGGCCGCTGACTTCCGGGAGGAGGAGAGAGAGAGAGAGAGAGAGAGAGAGAGAGTTATGCGTGCGTGCGTGCGTGTGTGTATGTGTGTTTGCTTCTCATAACAAACACTATATTTTGCGAGCCTTGGAAGGAGTACCAGCAAAAGTATGTGTTTGGAGTCTCTCTCTCTCTCTCTCTCTCTCTCTCTCTTACACACACACACACACACACACACACCACTAATATGTTTTATAGTAATCATTTCCCCGGAGAGCGTAACACCACAGGCAATTCTTCCCCTCTCATCTTTTTCCCCTTACTCTTTTTTCCACTCTCATTTTCCCTTTACTCCTTTTTTTACCTCTCTCTCTCCACGAGCACCTCCTCCTCCTCCTCCTCCTCCTCCTCCTCCTCCTCCTCCTCCTCCTCCTCCTCCTCCTCCTCCTCCTCCTCTTTTTCCCTCCACCCTCGATTGGAACTCTCCATCACCCTCCCGGAAAAATGTTGAGATCAAAAAAGAAAATCACCTTTATCTCGTAACATCCATGTGGTACACGAGTTACCCCTCTCCTCCCGCGCTCCGTTTTCTTTCATGTCGTTTTCTTTATATCTCTTGTTACTCTTCTCTCTCTCTCTCTCTCTCTCTCTCTCTCTCTCTCTCTCTCTCTCTCTCCGGTTAAAGCTAGCTCACACTGTTGTTGTTTTGATCCCTGAATGAACTCTACGGTTTTTATCCTCGGTTAATCCTTTTTTCGACCTGTTTGTCTGTAGCTCAAAAATTCTTTCTCTCATCCATGTTTTTTTTTTGGGGGGGGGGAGGAGTATTTTTCATGATTTGGTTGTTGGGTATTTTTTGTCTTCATAGTGTCACCTTTCCCTCCCAGGTATCAATTTGAGAGAGAGAGAGAGAGAGAGAGGGAGAGTAGAATTTTTATCACCCTTGTCGATCTGTTTCCAGTGTGTGTGTGTGTGTGTGTGTGTGTGTGTGTGTGTGTGTGTGTGTGTGTGTGTGTGTGTGTGTGTGTGTGTGTGTCGTACTGCCCCTGTGAGACCAGTGTACCTTAATCCCTTTACTTTGGGTAGGTTACTGGCTCCACACCCTTTGTGGCATTAAGTGATGGATTTTTCACGCCTTTTAGGGATTCGAATCTTTGCGTACATAATACACGACCCTCCTCTCTCTCTCTCTCTCTCTCTCTCTCTCTCTCATAATGTGGTAATCCTGTGTTTCCCTTTTTTTTTTTTTTTGCAAGTTTTCAGTTCTTTTTTTTCTTCTTTTTACCAGCTCACTTTTATTATCTGTTTTCTAGTTATTCTTACTATTTCCAGACGGTTTTTATTCACCAAACTAGTCCTGGAGGGGTTAGCTGTAGCCTTCTAACCCCCCTTACTGGACTTGTATTTTCAGCTGAGTAAAATCGTCTGACCTTAGGAAGTATAGAATGAAAAATTACATCCTCTGACTGAAGGGGTTATTTTTTATTTTCCATTTTACGAGTAGATAATTTTGCTATTGATTTTTTACATGTTTTTTTTCTTTTTCATTATTTTTCGTCCCCCCTTCCTTCATGTGGGTTTATTTCTGCTCCCACGCAATTCTCCCAAATAAATTCCCTTCGTAATTCTCTTTTTACGATTGGCTATTTGTGCTGTTAATAATTCGTACCCCGATTTGGCTCCACGTTTCTTTTCAACTTCTTCGAGTGTCTCCGAATTCTGGGCCCCCCTCACCCCTCCCTCCCCCACTCCCCCACTCCTCCATCCCCTCCCTCACCCCTCCCCCTGAATTTGTCATGCCCTTCATCTCCTGACTCGACGATCTTCTCTTATCATCAGTTTCCCCTTGCAGCCTCATCGTTTTCTTTTTCCTTTCTTTTTTTCGTCCAATTTTTTTCGTGTTTATCGCCACTTGTCGCTTTTTTATTGCCCCCCCCCCTCTCTCTCTCTCTCTCTCTCTCTCTCTCTCTCTCTCTCTCCAGTTCTTTATTACTCCCCTGTCTTTTTTTCTTTTTACCTCCTTTCCTATTTACTCTCTTCTCATTATCGTCTTCCTTTTTACTTAGTCTTTCTCTTCTCTCTTCCGTATCATCAACTGTTTCCTCAACTTTTATCATCCTCTTCTTTATCTTATCCCTTTTTTCTTCTTCCCTCCTATCAGTTTCCCCTTCCAGACTTATCGTGGTCTGGTGCCATTTCATTTTCTCCTTTGTCACGTGCTCTCTTCTTTTTTCTTTCTCCCCTCTTCTTCCCACCCTATCCCCACCTCTTCGCCTCCCATCGCCTTCCATCCCCTCCTCTCCTTCTCCCATCCCCTGTCGTTTCCTCTTTACCTCTCCTCTCCTTTCTCCTCACCTTCTATCCCGTTCTCTCCTCTTCCTCTTCTTCTCATTGTATTAACCATTTTTTTTTTATTTACTTTCCTTGCAGTCTCACACCCACCCTTCCAATTTCCCCTCTCCAACCCCTTCCTTCCTCTCCCCTCCTTTCCTCTCTCCCCTCCTCTCCCCAACTCTCCTTTCTTCCCCATCCCTCACGCACCCAGCATCTCACCAGGGACCCATATAATTCAGAACCACAGACTAATTTCCCCCTCTTTCCCCTTCTTCAACGCTTCTCACACCCCGAAGAAGCGTCTTAATAACCCCTTGGAAAGTTTGTTAAGGGCGCGTGTGTTTCTTAGTGGGATTCGTTGGGTTTCCTTGTGGTTGTGGTTTGTGGTTGTTGTGGTTGTGATTTGTGGTTGTTGTGGGTGTGAATTCCATAAAGGTTAAATCGACTTTGCATAGACATTGACTCGTTTCTCATGGATTTGTTTCTGTTCTTGATTTCTTCGTGGTTGTGTTGTATGTGTGGCTGAGTCGTGTGTTTGTTACTGGTTTGTGGGTTTGTGATGTTAAGTTACTGTGATTGTGATGCCAGTGTCTTGCCCTTTCCCTCGGCGTTTCTCCACCCTGACCAAGCTTCGTGGTAACCCTGTGTAAATCTCAGCATCAGAAAAAAAAATCCAATATCTCAGCACCATTCCCAGAGCACTTCATCGTGAGTAACATTATATTATTTTGTTACTCAGGTGTTACAACTGAACATTGATGATAGAGAAATGGCAATTTTAGGCCACGTAAAATTAAAAGAGTTTAGCATTCATCATTCTTTCCGTAATACATCTTCGCGAGTAGCATATTGTATTCTAGTTCATCTGATGTGACAGCTTTCCATTGAAGATTGAGATAGCAATTTTAGGCCAATTTATGGTGAAAATAGTATAGTATTTCTCTGGCAGCAACGTAATGCAAGAGGAGCGTTGTGGAGGTTGTGGGACCGCCTGGTAGTGGGGCAGTAATGTGGAAAGCAGGAGAGAATGGCTGGCAATGGAAGAAAATGGCTGGTATTTCTGCGAAGGCCACTTTTAAAAGGTTTCCGGCGTTTCTCTTTTTTCTGTGTGTGTGTGTGTGTGTGTGTGTGTGTGTGTGTGTGTGTTTGAGAGAGAGAGAGAGAGAGAGAGAGAGAGAGAGAGAGAAGTTCTTAGAAACCGTCTTCGTTAAAAGGTTTCTGGCATAGTTTTTTTTTCTGCCACTTTAAAATGTCGCATACAAGGTTTTTCTGGCCATTTACCTCGCTCTCTCCAGTGTCTGATCTGGTTTGTAGTCCCGCCATCCTGTCTAGCCCAGTATGCATCCCCTCCAGTTTGTCCAGCCCAGTGTATAGCCCCACCAACCCATGTAGCCCAGTTTGTAGCCCCACCAGCCTGTCTAGCCCAGTTTTTATCCCCCGCCCGCCTGTCTAGCCCAGTAATTGTCCGTCCGCACCCAAGGGCTAGGCCAAGCAGGGTCAAGGCTGGGGTACGCGTGTGGAAAGAAAATAGAACGATAATACGAGGAAAGCAGGGCTGGATTCTCACCATATTTTTCTCACTGCATTTCTTGGGTCTCCCTTCCCCTCCCCCGTGTGTGTGGGGGGGGGTTGGGGAGTTGGTTGTGTGTGTGTGTGTGTGTGTGTGTGTGTACATTGGATCAAGGGTACATGGGACTAAGACTACACGGATTCTGGGCTAAAAGGAGAGGAAATAGAACCGTCACCCGGACACCAAGACAAGACGGTGTTCCCTCGATATTTTTCCTAGGTGCTTGTGTGTGTGTGTGTGTGTGTGTGTGTGTGTGTGTGTGTGTGTGTGTGTGAGGGTGGAAGGGAAGGGTAACATTAGGATGCATGAGGGCTGGGGAGAAGACGTGCCCAGGGTGACAGGAACATCTCGCCGGGGGTAAATAAGCTCCCTGACTGCCTACCTCACCCACCCTGCCTTACCCCCCCTGCCTAACCCCCCCTGCCTAACCCGGTTCAACGTTTTCATTCCATCCTCACCCTCCATATCTGCCTAACTTGAGTTCGTGCCTATCTGAGTAGGTTAAAATTTCCATACCTCTGCCTGTCAGTGTCCTTGCCATCGTGCTTGCCTAAACCAGTAGTAGTATTTGTGCCTACCTTACTCTGCCTCATCTTTCGAGTCTGCCTCACTTAATCAGCCTCCACATGCCTTACCCTCTGAAGCACCTCACCTACCTCCCCCAGTCACTAATTTATGTAAGCCGCATTTCCTTCAATTTGGTCCAGATTTTCATTCATATGCAGCTTACTTCACGCAGCTCAGTGGCAGGAAAAGACAATGCTACAGCTCTTTACACATTCCATAGCCCTTACTTGAGGCTAGCATTCTGTTCTAGTGTTATTCTGTTTCACTTTGAGGTTCAAGCTGGAGAAATGTCAGATTTGGCCGAGTTAGAGTAAAAAGAGTATAGCAGTTCTGAGAAATGATTAGGATGGGTGGGTAGGAACAACAGGAAAAGGATTAAGTGTTTTATTTCTCCAACTTTTCGGGCTGATCGGAACTCCTCTCTTCCCATCTGTTTTTATCCATGTTTGTTCCTCCATGAAATACTAAAATTGTCTGACCCACTCAAGCTTGTCTCTCCCCATCCCTGCCTAACATTGTCTCAGCCACTTTTCCATGCCTCGCTTCGTCTTCCTTCGCCTTGCCTCACCCAATCTTCCCCACTTTCTCTGCCTGTCTCTGCCTCACCCAGTCTGCTTTACTCTTTCTGCCTTAGCCCTGCCTCACCCAATCTGCTTTACTTTCTCTGCCTGTCTCTGCCCCGCCCAATATGACCCACTCTCTCTGCCTGTCTCTGTCCCACCCAGTATGACCCACTCTGTCTGTCTGTCTCTGCCTCACCCAGTCTACCGTCCATACCCATGTTGCCTCCTGCCTGACCCCTCCATGCCTGCCTTACTTTGTCTGCCTCACTTCCTCTGCCTCACCCATTCTGTCTTACTTTCATTACTATCATTTTAATCCTCATATTTTTGGATGAGTGTTAAAGATAAGAAAAGGACTATTTATTTTGAGTTATAAGTGAATGCGTTATTATTACTATATTTCTTTCGTTTTGAGGAAGGTGAGTCACAAGGCAGAAAGTCATCCCACTCATAAAAGAGAGAGAGAGAGAGAGAGAGGGAGAGAGAGAGAGAGAATATCAAACAGGAAAGAGGGGCCTTCAAAACGAGAATAGGGAAACTCTCGCCATATCTTTTTTTACGAGCCTGATAAATTCCCAGTCCACCGCAGTTCGCTTGATCAACACTGACTGACCTCAAGTTGCGATTTATGGCAGTTGACCTCGCGGGGTAGTTAGGATGCCAGCTTTGTTGTGGCCAATCCGGGTCAGAATTGGGGTTAGGAGCAGTATTCTAGTAGGTTTAGGGGTTGGCTGACGTAGGAAGCATCGTAGCACTTCTTCCTAAGCGATTTAGTTTGCATTTCACACACTTGGGATTTGTGTGTGTGTGTGTGTGTGTGTGTGTGTGTGTGTGTGTGTGTGTGTGTGTGTGTGCGTACAGCTGAGAATTATCCAGACCCATTTAGAGTACGACTTTACGTGTTTTATTATATATTACTCGTATGTTGAATGGAGGTCATGAGTAATTTTGTGTTTGGAATTATTTTTTCATTTAATTTGTTCTTCATTCTTCTTCTCATCCTCCGTAAAAAATGGATAATATTGACGTTGAGGGGAGTAATAATTAACCTGCCATACGCTAGTCAGGAGGAAGTGCTAGGGGCCCTCCAGCGCTCATGGGAATCTTGTGGAGTGTGATCTCATGCTGGGCTGAATTTTAGTACTGTATCAGTATTACTATTATTGTTATTCTGAATGAGAGATAGACTGTGATTCTGACATTTCCTGTTTGACTCTCCTCTCGTGTCATATCCTGTAACCTAACCTAATCTAACCTAATCTAATTTAACCTTACCTACCCTATCCTACCCTACCCTACCCTACCCTACCCTACCCTACCCTATCCTATCCTATCCTACCCTACCCTACCCTATCCTATCCTATCCTACCCTACCCTACCCTACCCTACCCTATCCCGTCACATCCCATCCCATCCCATCCCATCCCACCTAAAATGATCCTGTCCTGCCTTTATCTATCCCAGTCTATCTTCTCCTATCGTAAGCTGATCAGTGTAATGGCATTTATGTTGGTGTGGGTCGGGATGAACTGCGGGATTGTGAGTCTGACCCCGTAGTTATGGATGGGTTGATGGGGGAAGGACAGGCCGTCTGGCTTTTACTGCTTGGTTCTCCGCCAACTGACAGCCACACACACACACACACACACACACACACACACACACACACACACACACACACACACACACACACACACACACACACACACACACACACACACACACACACACACACACACACACACACACACACACACACACACACACACACACACACACACACACACACACACACACACATTTTTTCCATTCCACTGATATATGCTGCTAAAGTCAGCCCCGTTTATTAATAATACATGTTATTACTTGGAGTGAATTCAGACGGCAACAAAAGGCAGACATATATTCAGCTCGAGTATGTGTGTGTGTGTGTGTGTGTGTGTGTGTGTGTGTGTGTGTGTGTGTGTGAGAGAGAGAGAGAGAGAGAGAGAGAGAGAGAGAGACGAGGTTGCAGGTCATTACCCCGAAATTATAGTCAAACATGGTGCCAAACCAGGAAAAGGATCGAGGAAAAATAAATAGTATAAATTTATCGTGAAATCACAATGCAAAATGTTCAATGAATCCCCAGTCTCAGGCCAAATTTACATGCAAATTAGACGAAATTAAAATCTATATCATTGCAAAGTTCCTGGTATCAATATACCATGGAATTTTCATTAGCGATGCGAGTGGGTGTCGGTGGCGGAGTGGTCGGATGGGGTCTGTGTGGTCGTGGGTTCGATCCAGGCTGTTGCAGGGAAGAAGGACGTATTCTGGGTGGCTTGGTAGGAATGGTAGCATCCCTTCCTCAGCGATTTATTTTCCTGTTTCCTAGTTATGTCCTTTTGATATCGACATGGTTTGAAACATTAACATACAGGAGAATATCGAGGTATCATGTGCAAAATGAATCGCAAAGAAAAAGATGTGACGAAGCCTTTTGCCACCTAGATTACGGACTTTGATGGAAAACCCCTCACTTCTGTGCCTTCCTCCCCGCCAGTTACGCAGTGAAGATGACGGATATGACCTGAATGCGAGGACAATGATATGACAAGGATATCACGGTGACATGACGGTGATATGGCGGCCATGACTCGGGGCAGTAACCGGCTATCATTACCGGGGAAAGTTGTGACCCTGACACGCCCATCGCTCCTCCTAACGACCCACTTAATCATCAGGAGAGGTCACGGGGTCAGAACAGTGCCAGGGAAGACGACCCGAGAATATCAGTTTGGTATTTCGGATGGGTCAGGAGGGTCACTGAACTATACTCTTGCCACTCTGACTTGGCTTAGCATTGCCATCTGTCCATCTTGTAGGTGTAGTAAGAGGTTAACACTATAACGAGACAGACTTAGAACATACTGCATGACGTGACAGACTTACGACAATTACAAGATGAGACATACGAGACATACCTACGAGACCCTTACGACAAATACGAGACATACAAGACACACACGAGGCAGACCTACGACAAATACAAGCCACATACTTACGAGACGGACTTACGACAAATATAAGACGAGACATTCGAGACAGACTTATAAGACAGGCTCACAAAACAGACATTGGGCAAATTCCAGTCGAAGTCAGGGTTTGGACAAATTCAGGGACAAGACCTAGGACAGTATCAAGACTAGACAGACATGGGAAAATTCAGACTTAAGACAGAATCAGGAACAGGACAATATTAGGACAAAAGGCAGCAGGAGTCAGCGAATCAGGACGGGACAAAAATCATGGCAAGCGTTAACTGGAAATATGATGCCCGTCGAAGCCAGTGTTTTCCCGGGTCTCCATTTATCTCCGGCCGATGAATGCGGGTGTCGGCACGTACAACAGCGTCCGTGGCCCCGTCCTTGATCAAGTACCGGCATTCACTCGCCTTGACAGGGATTTATTCACGTGCTACAGCTCCTGACGGCATGAATCTGGGGGGCAATGCATTTTCGAGGAGCGTGGATGCAGCGTTAAAAGGCCAGTGTTGCGATAGACGTTGCAGTACTAGAGAATAATTTTGCAGTAGCTGCTTGTGTCCATATTTCCCCCCCACACCTAAGTTATAAAAATTGCACTTAAAATAATGAGCTTCGAAAGTCAACGCCCACTGTTTCATTTTTGATCTTAATGAAGTTTTATTTACTTATCGTACTCTTGTAATAAGGACTAGATAAATAGTTAAATTGCAGTATAGCGTGTCAGTGGATGAAATAAATCTGACAGGATAAAAATGTGTTTGTGGGTAGACAGACTTGTGTATTTTGATAACAAACACGATATTATGGACTCTCACAGATACGGTCACCCCATTTTTTATTTCTTCGCCTTTTCCGCCTCTGTTTTACTGTTGAACTTAAAAACTACTGTGACTTAGTGAACTGAGGTACAGAGCGTCATCATTGTTTGGGTGATAATGTGCATCTTTGTCCATTTCGTCTCATTTAATCATCTTAGACTCCCTAGCACCTGATCCTTATCGATTTATTTTCCAAGCTGCCCATTAATATCCCCCTTTTTTTTTTCTTTTTCTTTTTTTTTCTCGTCGGGTAAGGAGGCTTCCTAACACCTCTACCTTAACGATTTATTTTACCGTTTACCCATTAACATCCTCCTTTTTCCATCTTTTATCTTTTTAATGTCGACATAGATTGCACGAATAACACACAAGAATATAGTAATGGCGCAGAGTCAAGAATAAACCGGTTAGGAAGAGCTGTTAGTACCCATCCTACCAACACGACAATACCTCCCAAAGACTCCAGCAATGGGGAGGGCAGGAGAGGAGAACAGACTTTTCTATCTAATTGTACACATGTGGACATAAATAGTGATCCACCCCAGAGCGAAACATAACGAATCATTCACCGATAAGTTTCGAAGCCCAATCATTTAGTCTTGGGAATACAGCAGATTTTTTCAGAATATTCAGGAAGCTTTTCTGAATTCCTCGTCTAAAAGTGTAACGTTATTTATGACCGCGACTGTACATTTAGAGGACAAGAGAGTTACCTTGGTCGTGGGATTTTTTTTTTTTTTCCGGATCATTTAACTATTGATCGTAAATTCGTCTTTCCCGGAACCACTTGGCTCTGTCCTAACTTTGCGTCTTAGTGGAAATTTATTACATTTGTTGTAGGTGTGTTGTGTTCAGGAAAGTTATAATTTTCTGTGTTCCTAAATTACTTACATTTTTGTGCAGTACGTGTGTTATTGAATCATTTATCCTTTTTTTGTTTAACCTAGTTGGTGGCTATAACATAACTTTGTCTCGTGGAGTTCCTGTACATATCATCTTTTGAACTCCTTGTACCACCTTTTGAACTCCCATGTACCACCTTTTGAACTCCTTGTACCACTTTTTGAAGTCCTTGTACCACTTTTTGAACTCTTTGTACCACCTTTTGAACTCCTTGTATCACCTTTTGCATTCCCTGGCGTATCACCTCTAGAATTCCCTGGCGTATTGCCTTTTGAATTCCTCCGCATATCCCCCTCTGTCTTTCCCTCTTGATATAGTAACTCGCTTCTTAAGATAACATCCACTTCTCGCCCATATATTGCGCCACACCGACCCCCACTTTGTCATACAGCGCTGGTCATTCATCATCCCTCCCTCTCACACACACACACACACACACACACACACACACACACACACACACACACACACACACACACACACACACACACACAGTTATGTAGAGTACCCTTACCCCCCATACACGTATAAATTTTCTCTTAAGCCCCCGCGATCCCTTCTTCCATCTTGACTCTATCTCTAACAGTAAATCTCTCTCTTCCATTCCTCTTCCTTATTTTCCTTGGCAGGCTCTATACCTCCTCATGCCTTTCCCTCATTTATTTTCCCTTCCAGTCTCCTCCATTTCCCTATTCCCTTCCCTCTGTCTTCTCCTTCACTGTCTCTAAATATTAATTCTCTTTCTTCCTTGTTCCTTCTTTCCTTAGTAGGCTCAACACACTCTCAAACCTTCCCTCATCTGTGTTTCTCTTCCCCTTTCTCAGCTTCTTCCCCTCTCCTCTCTCCTCCTTCCCTCTTTCTCCTCTCTTCCCTTTCCGTCTCCTCTCTCCCTTTGTTTCTTCCTCTTCCTTTCAGTCTCCGCCATAATTCTCCCACTTCCTTCCATTTTCCTTCTTTCCTTAGCTTCCTCTGCAACTCCCGCATACCTTTCCTCACCTTTTTTCCCCTTCCGTTCCTCTCTTTTCCTCCTCTCCTCTCCCCCCCCTCTCCCTCCCTCACCTCTCCCCTTTCTCCCTCCCTCTCCTCTCCCCTCTCTCCCTCCCTGACCTTTCTCCTCACCCTCCCCCTCCTCCCAGCCTTTGTATCTTCCTCTTCCACTCTGTTCCGTCCAGTAAATCCCTCACTTCTTTCTTTTTTTTTTTTCCTTCGCGTGTCACGTTGTGCGCCACCCACGCATGTTTTTATCTCGATTTAATATCCTTCCACATTTTTATAACCTTCCACATCACTTCTTTTCCTTCTCTCGTCTCTCCCTGTCTCTGTCTCGCCTTCTTCCACTCTGTCTTTGCTCGTAAATATCTTGCTTCCCTCCATTTTCCTCTGTGCTTCAGGCTTTTCCTTCACTCAGGCGTATCTTTACCTCGACTTAATGGCCTTCCACATTTTCATACCCTTCTTTCACTTCTTTTCCTCCTCACTTCTTCCTTTTTTCTTCCTTCCTCTCATTTTTCTCAGCTTTCTTCACCACATCTCTTCTCCCTTTCCTCGCCTTTTTCTTTCCCTCCTTCTCTCCCTCTCCTCTCCTCTCTCTGTGCTTCTTCTTCCAGTTTATCTCTTTGGGGGACACTGAACTCCCTCATTCTTGTTTTTTCAGACTTTTTACAGCCTAACCTAACTTTCTTCCCTGCTCTCTTCTCACTTCCCACTTCCTCCTCTGTCTCTCCTTCCATTCTGTTTCCTCCTCCCCCCTCCCTCTCTCTCTCTCTCTCTCTTTCCTCTCTCCCTCCCTCCCTCCCCTCTTTCTCTTTCTGCTTCATCCACTCCTTCACGCACCCAATAAATCTCTCACTTTCCTTCCGTTTCTTTCTTGGCAGCCTCCACACCGTCTCATACTTCCATGTCTAGCTACTTAATAACACTTCATCTCTCTCTCTCTCTCTCTCTCTCTCTCTCTCTCACACACACACACACACACACACACACACACACACACACACACACACACACACACACACACACACACACACACACGCTTGCCATAAATTTCTCACTTTCCTTCCCTTTCTTTCTCTCCCTGGCCGCCACTGGTACACCCACGCGTGTTTTCATCTTCAGGTAAAATGCCTCCATCTTCTTATAGCCTTTCCTTACCTCTTTACCTCCCTCTCCCCCCTTCCTCCTCCTCTCCCTTTTCCTCTCACCGCTTTCCCTTCTCCCCCCTCCTCTCCCTTTCCTCTCACCGCCTTCCCTTCTCCCCACATCTTTCTCTCACCTGTCATTACATTTTTCCCTTCCTTACCTCACACATTGTAGCTTATTCCATTTTTTTTTTACACTTCTTTACCTCTCCCTTTGTCATATCTTTCTCTCTTCCCCTGCCGTCCTTTTCCCTTTTCCTGTACCCTTCTCTCTCTCTGTTCTCACCTACTCTCCTCGCCTACTTTCCTCTCCACCTGTCCTTCCCTCTGTGTGCCGGCATCTTCCTCTCATTCGTTCATTTTCTTCCTCTGCTCTCACCTCTTTCCCTCCTTTGTTCTCTCTTCGTGCCAACCCCTTGCTTCCTCTCCCACCCATCTCTCCGACCCTCCCTCCTCTCTCCCCTTCTTCTCCTCCCTCTCTCCCTCTTCTTTTACCCCCCTCTCTCCTCCCAGTCCTAATCCTCATGCTTTCTCTCTTTCTCTCTCCCTGCCAACTCTTTCCTCCCTCTCTTTCCCTTTTTCCCTTACTCTCTGTGGCAGCTCCTTCCACGGCCGCACCCCCGCACGAGCTCATAAAACTGTAGGAGGCGAGTGTGGCGCCGGAGAGGCTGGGGGAGGGCCACGGCAGGAAGGGCGGTGAGTCTTGGCACCAGGAGAGGGGTAAATCTTGCCACTCAGACCTGGAACACTGCCATCTCGCTCACCAGGTCCCCTCACTCTACCTCTCGTTCACCAGGTCTCACCCTGTCTCTCACTAGGTCTCGCAGTTTTTCTCATCAGGTCAGTCTCCCTCTCTCTCCCTCTCTTTCTCTCTCTCTCGCTTGGTCTCCCTCTCCTCTCTTTCACAAGGTCTCCCTCTCCCCTCTCTCGCAAGGTTTCTCTTTCCCCCACTATGTCTCTCTCTCTCTCTCACCAAATCAACACCTGTCTCTCCCTGGCCAATTTTCTCCCTCAGTCCCTCGCACCCACCCTGCAGTCTCCCTCATCAGGTCTCTCCACGCCTCCCTTACCAGGTTTCCCTCTCCCTCTCACGCAGTCTGTCATTTCTCCTCCACCAGACCTCACCTTTTTGCCCCCTTTCCAGGTTTCTCTCTCCCCGCCCCTCACCCACCCTGCCATCTCTCCCTCACCACTCACAAGATCTTTCCCCCTTACCCACCCTGGAATCTCTCCCTCATCTCTCTCCCTTCTACCTTGCCATCTCTCCCTCTCTCCCACCTTGCCGCCTCTCCCTCTCTCCCACCTTGCCGCCTCTCCCTCACCTCTCCCTCACCATTTCTCTCCCACCCACTCTCCCTGCCAGCCCTGACCCTCGCAGATTTTATAGCTTGTTGTTAATGGGAGGGACGCTTGTTAACAGTCCAATTCCCTGTTCTTGATGGTCTTTTAGTGGCCGGGCCTTTGTTAACTGGCCTCTGTTTATGTGCTTGGCCTTTGCAGTTTACCACAAGACGGTGAATTTAGTCCTTGCCCTAAAATTTAAGGGATCTCGTCTTTAAAAGGGGGAAAAAAAATTACTCTGATGTTGGTTCATGTTTTCGTCGTAATTTCTTGGTTTCAGGTAAAGAATACACACACACACACACACACACACACACACACACACACACACACACACACACACACACCTGACTGTTCTGGCTGCTACTTACTCCCCTTCTGTATTTTTCCAAGCGAGGTGCGTTTTTACTCCTAGTTTTAAGGGCTAGGTCTTGTATTTTCAGCGAGTCTTTAAAAAATATGAAAAACGTCCCTTAGTCATTGGGAAACTCTTAAATGGCACTGGAAGAATTGGTATACTTTCGCCTTGTTCCCTAAATGCATCGGTCGGACCCAGTTGAAAGAGTTTGTCAAGTGTATTTTATTTTTTGTATTTATTTATTTATTTTTTTGGACTGGAAGTTATTGGTCCCCCCATTTTTGTGGTTGGTGTTAGAGAAATTGTTTATGCTAATGCGCGGACGAGGTTGTCAGGGAATTTTTCAGGTTTGGGTAGGATTGGATTTTGTCCATTTATCGGTATCTGTCTGTCGGTGTCTGTCTATCGGGTGTCTGTCTATCGGGTGTGTGTCTATCGGGTGTCTGGCTATCGGGTGTCTGTCTATCGGTGTCTTTTTGTCGGTGTCTCTGTCTGTCTTTTTGCGGCGTTCTGTTAGTCTGTCTGTTCATGCTTTCTACGTGTCTGTCAGTTTATGGAACCGGAGTGTGTGTACAAATGTCTGTCTAAAGGCGTCTCTCTGTGTATCGGTATCTGTTTACATCGAGAGAGAGAGAGAGAGAGAGAGAGAGAGAGAGAGAGAGAGAGAGAAAAGGGAAAATTGTAATTGGATTTTTTATGAATTGCATTTTTATCTCAGTTTGTCTATAAGTCCGGGTAATATTTAGGAGAATTTTAGAGCGTATGTCATTTGTCCTGAAGAGCTTTCCGTGTACCTGCCTTCTCCCCCCCCCCTTCTCTCTCTCTCTATCTATCTATCTATCGAGAAGGAGGAGAAGGGGGGGGGGAAGCCGGGCAGAGAGAGGTCAGGGAGGAGGAGACGAGAGGATATAATAGAGAGGAGGGGGGAAGAACTGAAGAGAAGAGAAAAGAGAGGAGCTGAGGAGAAGAGAGGAGAAGAAATGAGGTGTCGAGAAGAGCTTCAAGGCGAGGCCAGGGTGCGAAAGGAGCGCTGGAGATGAGAGGAGCGGAGAGGAGAGAGGAGCTTCATGTTGCGTGAGCTCGTTTGTCGGTTATTAATGTGTGAGTGGGTTTCCAGCTGTTTAATGTGTGTGTGTGTGTGTGTGTGTGTGTGAGAGAGAGAGAGAGAGAGAGAGAGAGAGAGAGAGAGAGAGAGAACATGAATATAAACTTTCTAATTGTAATTCGCACTTCATATAATACCTTCGTTTGCTAAAAGTATTTCGTATGTATTTGTGTAGATTTGTTATGGATGGCTGCGTTTGATCTTTGTTTGGCGTACTTGATGTGAATATTGTGTAGGTATGCATAGGTGGCTGACGCATGGTTTTGTGTGTGTGTGTGTGTGTGTGTGTGTGTGTGTGTGTGTGTGTGTGTGTGTGTGTGTGTGTGATTTTTTTGTGCTGTTTTTAATCAGGTTAATAATCGCTTCCCGCAACAAAGACCCTTCCATTATTGATTCCCTTCTTCCAAAACTTTAGTGCTTTATTGCAGTCTTGTCAAACTTTTCAGTCTTTGGTGTATTATTGGCCATTAGTCTTGCTTTTCATAACACAGGCCTTTTCATAACATAGCAGCCTACCCTTTTCAGTAGTGTACATTGCTATTATTTTAGTAGTAGTAATGGTGTTTGTTATAGCATCGGTAGTGGTCATAGTAGCCATAGTAGTGAACCAGTCTTAGTACAGCAGTATACAGTAACAGATTATTGGCATCCATGAGTGTATGAGGGAGATAGCCACTGATAACTTACTGATAAGGAAATACAGGTACTTAATTGAAAGGCATACATATAGCATTATCTACAAACTCCTCTTCACTTGCTAAATAATCAAAACATTCATTATTATTAAAACTGATTGTTATTCTTATCGCGATTCTTATTCTAAATATATCGCAGCGTTTTGTATCGTAATGTTCGTTATTCCATTTTTATTTTAGATGTGATTATGATAATGTGATTTAAATGGAAATTATTTTACCATTATATGAAGTTAAGTAGGTGGGAAATACAGGGGTGATGATGATGATGATGATGATGATGATGATGATGATGATGAAGACTGGAAGATGGGAAATATAGCCTTGATGATGTTGATGGTGACGATGATGATGATGATGATGATGGAGCTTTAGTAATAATAAGAATAAATAGTTACTGTTGTTGGTGTCATTGCTTTTGCAGTTATTGCCATTGCAGCTGTTGGTCTTGCAGTAAGGGGCGTGAAAACATATATTTCCACTTCACAATACCCTCTTAAACCATGGCACTGTATTGTCAAGTAGTTCAGGTAGTAGTAGTAGTAGTAGTAGTGGTAGTAGTAGTAGTAATAGTAGTAGTAATTGATAATATTACTGTAGGAGTGGTTATATTTACAGATGTAGATGTAGATATTACTGTAGTTTGTTTTTGTTGTGCTGGTGTGGATATTTAATACATGTCGGGTGGAGTTAGGATTCCGGTGGCTTGAATGGTGTGTGAATGAGTGAGTGGCCTACTGAATTCAACAGATTTTTTTTCATAGTTTCGCCTTCCATCATCTTTTTTCTTGCTGTCAGGCCCCTACCTTACCTTATTCTTAAGTTGGAAAAGGTATCTGGATGGTGATTGATTGATTGATGATGATGATGATGATGGTGATGATGATGATGATGTATTTTTTCTTTGATCTCGCATGTGCTTTTCGTCCTTTGTTATTTTTTCTATTTGTATTTGTTTTTGTGTTTGTATCTTTATCTTGTGTCATTGTACTTGCTGTTGCTGGTCCTGTTTTCATTGCTGCATTTGCGTCATACACCCATAACACCATAACGTCGCCCAACTCGTCCAATACACTCTTAAACCACAACGTTATATTATCCAACTTTTTGACCGTGGACTCTATAATATTTCACCTCCTCCTCCCCCCTCCTCATCTAAACCAATGCCGGGAACCCAACGCCAACGCCAACGCTGTCATTTTAGCCGGCTGGAGGAGCATTACCGGCTGCACATAAATCCGGCTGAGAGAGACAAGTATGGTACATTGAACAGGAGCCGACGCTTTGCTTAGTTATTGACACTTTTCCTATGATGGGTGTGTGTGGGAGGGTGGTGGGTGTGTGGGAGGGTGGGTGGTTGTAGTGTGTGTGGGTGGGTGTTGTGGTGTGTGTGTGTGTGTGTGTGTGTGTGTGTAGGGGCTGTGGTTTTCGTGAGAGAGAGAGAGAGAGAGAGAGAGAGAGAGAGAGAGAGAGAGAGAGAGAGAGAGAGATACCCATCCCATTCATATATCTCCACCAATCACCAAACCAACATCCCTCTCTCACCCTCGAAAAAAATCCAGGGCTCAAACCGGCCGCGGAAACCATCTAAAAATAAATCAGCACTTGGACACGTTTCATACACACTGCGACTCACCATTAAACCAATACGGGATCGATGCGCACGCCTCTGTCTCCCCCTTCCCTTGAGGGCGGAAGATGATAGGAGATGCATTGTTAAGAGGAGAA
>NC_137048.1:35868406-35903406 GCF_032717465.1 Coenobita brevimanus
TTGTGTGTTTTGGTTTCCAGTTCTGGCTAATGAAAATTCCGATGAGAGAGAGAGAGAGAGAGAGAGAGAGAGTTTCAGGATACATATATCAAAAAGAGAGAAAGGGTTTGTTTAGTGAATTCAATTGGCTTGATACTGGAGAGGGGGGCCTTCATGGGGTGGCACCGATGCATCCGGGCGGTGGAGCTGCCCTGTTATGCAAAATTTCCACAGTCCTTCATTGTCCCACAGAAGGAGGATGTGGACCGTGCGAAAAGGAAATCTTCAGCCTGTGATGGTGGTGGTGATGGTGGTAGTATGTGTGTGTGTGTGTGTGTGTGTGTGTGTGTGTGTGTGTGTGTGTGTGCTTGTTTCTCGAAGGATCTTGAGACACGGACTGGGAAACACAAACACAAACACGTCAGACAAACACAGAGACGCAATAACTTCCTCGTCCCTCGTCTTTGAGTCACCAGGCCAAAACATTCTTGAGGGCGCTCACGTTCCCATCTTGACCTGTTCTTAAAGACGTCTTGTGTTTTGTTCCCTCTGTCTTAAGACGATTTATTCAGGTCACGAGAGAACAGAAGAAGCTAGGTACAAGTTCACTAACCCTTCAGTACGAGAGCTGAGTAAAATCCCCTGGGAGTATCAGGAATAGATAGGGATATGCGTTATCTGATTGAGGGAGGGGTTAGCATTTTGTCTGCCGTTACGTCTTATCTGTTTTTACCCTTGCTATCTCCAGACGATTTTGTTTTGATTAGGAGAGACTGGAGGGATTGGTTGGAGTCTTAGTTAACGCCTTCCATACTACTGATCCTTTTATTTATTTATTTATTTTTTTTTGGTCGACAGCCTGATTAGAGCGCTGAAAGTTGGGTTTATTTCAGAACACATCAGAAAGTCACAGGCGAGGCGAATTGGTAGCATAAGTAATAGAAGTAGTAGTAGTTGTAGTAGTAGGCTAGTAGTAGTAGTAGTAATGATAATAATAATCATAATAACTACTAATATTCACCAAAATTAGTACCCACAACAGTCAACGTTTACATCCAGGTCCCCAAGGCTATTGCTAGGTAAACAGGGACACAGGTACAAGGATATATAGTATTCCACCGAGCAAATCAACACTGAAAATGATCTCCAGTTCTTTCAGTTACGAGGGGAATGTTCTGACCAGTGCAGTACTAGTTCTCCGGGGTTTAACAGAACTACTTCTTAAATAAATTGGCTGAAAAATGTGAGATTAAAAAGTTTGAGTGGAAAACTTTGGTGGGGATGGAAGGAAGCTCTGACTTTTCGTTCCTGTTCCCTTGTCTGGCTTTTTTTGTGAGAATTGCAAGAGTAAAATGGACGCAACATTAGCCAGGATAATTAGAACATCTCATGCTGGCCTAGTATCCTCTCTCTCTCTCTCTCTCATTCCATCCCTGCCCCCCCCCTCCCCTGCTCATCATATAATTTGTCTCTCCCTCCTCCTCCTCCTCCCTCCTCTGTCACTCCCTCTCCCACGTAATCTCTCCATCCGTTCCCTCCCTCAAACTACTTCTTCCCGCTCACTCCTCCTCCCGCTCCCCCTTCCCTTCTCTCTCATCGTCTCCCTCCCTCTCCCCCCCTCCCTCTCTCTTCCTCCCCCTCCCCACCACCAAATAATCCTTTCATCAATCCTTCCCATCTCTTCCTCTCACGGGACTCTCTCTCTTCTCTTTCCTTCCCCCTCTCCCTCCTCGCTTCTACATCCCTTCCTCTCTTCTTCCTTTCCTCCCTCCCTCTTTCTTTCCCTTCCTCCCCTCCCCCCTTTTCTCACTCCACCACATAGTCTCTCCATCCCTTTCACTACTCTCCCTCTTTCTCTCCCCTCCCTCTAGCAAGTTTCTCCCTTTCCACTTATCTCGTTTCTCCTTCGCTGTGTAGTATCTTTGTCCCTTCCTTCCTTTTAATTAATATTCCACATCCATCCACCTCCCTTCCTTCCTCCCTCCCTCCCACTCTCTTCTTCTCCCTTCCTCCTCCTCTCCCTCTCATTCTCCTCCCTCTTACTCGCTACTCGTCCTTCCTTCTTCCTGTGTTACGTAATGTCTCACTTCCTCCCTCCTCTCCCCCTCCCCTTCTCTCCCTCTTCTAAGCCACCACGTAATCTCTCTCCATGCCTAATAATATGTATTTTATATTTTATGTCTTCTTTCAGCCTCGAAATTCTCCCTTTTCTCTTCCTCCCTCTGCTTTTTCCTCCTTCCTCCCCTCTTCCTGTCTTCTCCCCTCTCTCCTCCCCTCGACGTCATGCCCTTCCTCTTCTGTCCCTCCTCCTCCCTCCTTCTTTACTCTCTCCTCCTCTCTTCCCTCCTTCTTTCCCTACTCGCTGCTGGTCTCTTCCTTCCGTTCACTTATATTTTTCTCTCTTCCCTTTCTCCTTTCCTCCTCCTGTTCCTCTTCTCTCCCCTACTTTCCTCCCCTCTCCCTTCCCTCTCTTCATCCATTCTCCTCCCCCCTTCCTTCTCTCTTCCTTCCATTTTTTCACCGAACCACCCACGACAGTTCATACTCTTCCTCCCTCCCCCTCGCCTTCCCCTACCCTCTCCTTCTCCCCCACCCCACCCCCTCCTCCCCTCCCCCACCTCTGAAGTTTCACTTCCTTCTCTGTAATCATTTTTCCTCTTTGCATAACCCCCACACCCCCTCCCCTCCCTCCCCTCACTATCTCTTCCCCAGTCCCAATCCCTCCTTTCACTACACTTACCCTTCCCTCATCTCTCCCCTCACAACCTCCCTCCCTCACTCCCCTTTCTTCCCCACCATCTCACTTTCCGTATCCCCTCACTTACCTTGCCCCCCCCCTCTCTCTCTCTTTCTCTCTCTCTCTCTCTCTCTCTCTCTCTCTCTCTTTCAGGCAGAGGCAGCAACAGAGAGATAGGGATGGCGTAGGCTGCAATATTTTTCCAGTTTCTATCTCCCCTCTCTAACTTCCTCTCCTCCTCTCTAACTTTTCACACCTCCCCGCCTCTCCCCTCCCCTCCCCTCCCCTTCCCTCCTCCCTGTCACCCTAACATTCTCTCTCTCTCTCTCTCTCTCTCTCTCTCTCTCTCTCTCTCTCTCTCTGACCCAACTAACCTAACATTATATGAACAAAGATAAAGCAAACGAAAGCCAACTTGCCATCTCTCCACTCTCCCTCTAATTCTCCCTCACCTCTCCCCCTCTCCTCTCTTCCCTCTCCCCCTCCCCTCCCCCTATCGCTTTCAGGGGGGGATAAAAGAGAGGGGGGGAGATAGTGTAGGCAGCAATTTTCTCCCTGCGGGGCAAGGCCTTGTACCTTCATCATCATTAGTGAACCTGGGGACCAGCGTACCCTACCCTACATCCCCTACCCTACACCCCCTACCCTACACCCCCTGCCCTGCACCCCCTACCCTACACCCCCTACCCTACACCCCCTACCCTACACCCCTTACCCTACACCCCCTGCCCTGCACCCCCTACCCTACACCCCCTACCCTACACCCGCTACCCTACACCTCTACCCTACACCCGCTACCCTACACCTCTACCCTACACCCCCTACCCTACACCCCCTGCCCTACACCCCCTACTCTACACCCACCTTTCTCCTCTCCTTTCTCCCCTCACTCCTCCCTTTCACCTATACTTTCTCCCCCTGCTCACTTTTCCTCCTCTCTCTCCCTCTCCCTCATCCCCCCATTCCTCTCTCCCCCTTCCCCATCTCCCCCCTCCTCTCTCCTCCCACTTCTCCACATTCTTTTCACTCCCCCCAACCCCCACCCCTTCTCTCCCCATTCCACCAACTCCCTTCCCTGCTCATCCCTCACTTCTCTGCCCTCCTTCACCAGCTCTCATTTTCTATCCACCCCCCGTTTCACCATCCTTTCCCCCCGTTTCTTTCCTTCCCCCTTTTCTCTCCTCTCCTCAACCCCTTCTCCTTGTATGTCCTGTCCTTTTGTCACCCCTTCATCAGCCGCGGACCCACTCCACCCCTCTCATCTCCCCTCCCACCCCTCTTCCTTTGCCATCCCCACTCATTCCCCTTTTCCCTCCCCTTTCTGTTCCCCTTCTACCGACCTGTCTCCCTAGCAGTCTCCTTCATCCCCACCCATGTCATCTCTTCCGCTTTCTCTCCCCACTCTTCTCTCTCCGCTCCCCAATGCTCCTCCCTCCCCTCCCCCTCCATCTTCTCGTGTTCTCTACTTCCCTCCCTCCTTCCCTGTCACTCGCCCACTCTCTTGTTGCATCTGTCCTCCCCCCCTCTTCCCCTTCTCTCTCTTCTTTCCTCCCTCCCCCTTCCTCTCCTCTCCCCTCCCTCTCCGTTCCTCCCCCCTCCCTCTCCCCTTTTTCCTTCCCTCCCTCTCTGTTCCCTTCTTCTTTCCCCTCCTCTTTCTGCTTTCCCCCTTCCCCCCTTGTAGTTGCTTTCCCCCTTCCCTGTCGTTCTGTTCCTCCCATGTTGCCTCTCTCTCTCTCTCTCTCTCTCTCTCTCTCTCTCTTATGTATATATGTGTCCGGATCTCTCTGTCAGTCAGTGTTTATCTATCAGTGTATCTATTTATTAGTTTATCTGTCTATCTGTCTACCTACCAACCTATAATTATGTCTCTTCTTATCTCTGACTCCCACAGTATTAACCTCCGCACTTCCTCCTTCCTCTTCCTGCCTCCTTTCCTCCCATACACCTTCCCCTGCTCACTTCCTCGCCTCATGCACCTCCGCAGCCTCCACACCTTCCATCAACCTCCTCCTCTCTCTCATTTTCCCCCCATTCTCTGTGTTCCAGGGATTTGCCTTGCTTCTACTCCTTTCTCCCTCTCTTCCATACTTTCTCTTACTTGTAGAACAGTTTAGAGTCTTACATTCTTTCTTTTTACTTCTTTCATTTTGTAATATCTTTTCATTTTCTCTTATGTAATCGTGTTTTATTTCCTCCTTTCTCTTTGTTTTCTTCTACTTTTTTTTTTTGCATCCCCTGTTTGTTTATGTTTTACCGCCTTCCTCTCTTCAGCCGAGAATGCGTCATAGAAGACTTGGGTTTTGTCGCGAAATAAACCGCTACAAGGAAGAGGGTTAAGAACGTCTCCTACGGGTTTTGTCGCGAAATGAACCGCTACAAGGAAGAGGGTTAAGAACGTCTCCTACGGGTTATGTCGCGAAATGAACCGCTACAAGGAAGATGCATGGAAAAAACTCCTATCCCAGCGAGACTACAAACATAATTATCTAAGATGGATGTTCGTGCGTTCTTTGAGTGAACATTAACGAAAGAAGAAGAACAAAGGGACGTGAAGGCAATTCTGGCCGACCTTTCCCTTTCCCATCGCCCTTTATCTATATTTCATTAGCCTCGTACCAGTTCGCTTTGTCTTACTGTTTTTTTTTACACTTTTACCTTCGTTTACGCCCAGGTGGAATAGAGGAATTCCTGACACCTTTTCCTTAGCGGTTTATTTTACACTGTACACCTTGATGTTGTCCTGCAGGCGACGTATATTGCGTTAATGTGGATATAGTTTGCGTCAGTGATAGAAAATACTTTAATAAGGTGTAATGTGTTGATGGATCCCAAAGGAAGAGATTTAGCACACACACACACACACACACACACACACACACACACACACACACACACACACACACACACACACACACACCATTAGCATGCTTGCCTCTGCCTTTTCAAGCGTGACGCCAGACCCCCGGAGACATGACCTGGCTTGACCCCGGCTAAGGGAGAGGAATGACCTGTTCAGAGCCCTGCCTTGGAATTACCGAGCTGTATTTACGACTGTCCTCCTCTGTGTGTCAGTGTAATGGCTTTTATATGTCTGTATGTGTCTGTTTATCTGTGTCTGTTCTGTCTGTGTATCAGTCTCTTACTGTGAGTGAGAGAGTGAGGGACTGAGTGAGCGAGTAAGTCAGTCAGTCAGTCAGTTTCATTTCTTATCTTCTTTCTCTGTTCTCATCACCTTCGTTCTTACACACGGTCTCTACTAACAATTTATTTCCCGTGCCTTCCAAAATCTGAAATACCACTTCAGTACATTCTGCATAATGTTTTAGTGTCAGGAAGCGGAGGGAGTGTATGGGAAACTGTAGCCGTCAAAGGATACAGTGAACCTCAGTTTTTGCGTTCACGTTCTGGTACTTTTATCCTGTGAAAAATATGCCTGTGGTTTTATTCACACCGGGAATATGTAAACTAGGACACTCCGCCACACCGACGCTATTTCAGACCAAGTGCATGTTAACACCACGCATATGTTCCTGCCTTTTTTCATTTTTTTTCATTTTATTCATGTCCTCTCGCTACGGTGGTCGAGTGGTTAGTATCAGTGACCGCGAAGTTGCTAGCCCGATAGACCCAGGGTGCGAATCCTGATATGGGCAGCTGACATGACTAGATGCAGGTTTTCATCCATCATTTGTGGGTTGGTAGGCAAATGTAACACCTTGGGTAACGCAGGTAAAACAAGTATCCATGGTAACAACTGTGGGAGGTAACTGTGGTAACCTGGGTGATGTAATGGCCCACTGTCCCATAATACCGGTGAAAACCCGCCAGAGTCTCAAAGTCCTACGTTATGGAGCTCAACACCTTTTATCTCGTTAATGTTTTATTCTGTTCAGGAGAAATTTATAACTGTAGGGGCATGGTATAGCTTTGAGGGACCGCATCACAGTGAGAATGCTGTTTTAAATATCATAAGAGTATGAAGTGGCAGAAACAAGAATTTATTTGATGTCCTCCGGCTGAAGACGCTAAGTGGAGGGTAAGCGAAGGCCAGTCACCTCCCTCGTCAGCTGATAGGAGGAGGTAGCTGATGTGGACGAGTTGATTACCACCTTCTTCTCTGTGGATATACACCTCCTATCCTAGCATTGGAGAAGAACGTATAATTATTCTCCTGCTGTGTGATACTGCGCACTGACTCTGCATGACCTTTAAGCAGATGTCAGGCGTGAGAGAGGTAATAGCAAGACACTGGAGCTTTGAAAATCTCTCTCTCAACTCTGACAGAGATGCGTTTGTTATTCTGATGCTATTGCAGACGCACTTACCAGCGGATTCAGTCTTTTAACCGCTGATTTACCCCACACACACTTTCTACATGGCCTTTCAAGCGTACCAGACAGGGATGCACGATAACCGCAAAACAGTGCATCTCTGAAAAATTCTGTCGGAACTTCGAAGCAAATGTCACGCTGTTCTTGAATGTGAACTCGCTCAGTCCCTGAGTGTTTTACTTAAAGATATATTTGGGCGAAGATACTACTGAAAGAAAAGATGATGATTAAATAAACTATGACAGTACTTTGAATACAGCCTTAAAAGCCTTGCAACTGGATATTTGATCCTTTTAGCAACAGTTCCTGAATCTGGTATCGCACGAAAGGAAGTTCCCAACTATAATACTTAGTCTTTAATGGGAAGACGAGATAATTGCCGGACCCTCCCAGGTGTCAACGTAGACATACCTGTGTCACGTGGTTTATCGAGTTCTTGGCTTACTGGGGATTGATTTGGAGTTAGCCCTTTCCTGTCTCCCTCCCTAGAGCCTTCATGACACTTGCAGGGACCTTCCTGGGATCCCCATAGATGACTCCAGGTGATTCCCACGTTTAAGGGCTTTGGGGGGACCTTTATAAGCCCTTGTTTCGCCCTTTTTGATCCATGAGCCCCGTGAAACGCGAGTAGATGTTTCAACAGCTTTCTGAGTTCTTACTTTACTCGTGTGTGTTCTCTTTGATGATTAACGTCATGGGTTAGGCCTGTCCCAGAGAGTCCAGCAGCAAACATCTTGGCCGGCCCAGCTTACGAAACTGACATTGTCCCTGCATGTCCCATGTAATTATTATTGTTGTTATTTATTTATTTATTGCGAAACTGACCTTGCCCCTGTATCTTCCGTGTAATTATTATTGTTATTATTTATTTATTCACTTATATATTTACTTGTCTGTGTGTTTGTGTTTATATCGAATACCAGGAAAATTTTGCGACACGGCCCCGAATACTTTGACTGCAGCCTCCCATTTGTAATTCCCTCATGTAAGCTTTGTGTAGGAATTGCAGGATGACGAGGAGGTAATTTGCCAAGCTGTGCCATTACCTTAAAATCCAGTGTATGTAATTTTAGTGTCAGGAGTCACAGGAAACTAACGCCACGCCATGCCACCCCGCCGGACAGCCCGCCCTTGTGACCTGTAATTACCTCGTGGATCTGATGTGTTGGAGGCTGAGGGGGAAAAAAGACCTGCGTATATTAATGTTGGCACTGCGACAGGAGGGGAATGGAGGGAAGGGAGGGAGGATGGATAAAAGAGGAGGAAGGGAGAGAGGGACAGCGTGGATAAGAGGAGGAAGGGAGAGAAGGAGAGAGAATGGATAAGAGGAGGAAGGGAGAGAAAGAGAGTGAGAGGATAAGAAGAGGAAGGGAGAGAAGGAGAAAGAGTGGATAATCAGATGAGTATGAGAGAGAGAGAGAGAGAGTACCAAGTAGAAGTGAAAATATGTAGTGCAAAAAAGTGGGTAAGAGAAAAGGAAAAAACAAGAAACAACAAAGAGGAAGGAGAGAGAGAGAGAGAGAGAGAGAGAGAGAGAGAGAGAGAGAGAGAGAGTCGTAGAGAGAAATAGAAGTGGAGGAGGAAGAGATAAAGGAAGAAAAATGTGGATGGGAAAAGAGTAAAACGAGTATAGGAGGGAAAAATATATGGAGAGAGAGAGAGAGAGAGAGAGAGAGAGAGAGAGAGAGAGAGAGATGAAAGTGGAGGAGGGAGACGCATAATTAGAGGGAGGAAAAAGAATGGAGAGGAGAGAGAGGGGGGAGAAGGGTGAGAGAGGGGAGGGAGAGGGAAATGAGAAGGGAGGGAGAGGAGAAGGAGGGACGAAGGAAGGGAGAAAACTGAGGAAAGGGAGGGAGAGTAATGAAGAACATATCTGGAGAGAGAGAGAGAGAGAGAGAGAGAGAGAGAGAGAGAGAGAGAGAGAGAGAGAGAGAGAGAGACGCAGAGGGGGGGAGGAAGGGAAAGAAGGAGGGAGGCAAATGAGGGAGGGAAGTGGATGGAGCTGAGGGGAAATGCGAGGGAGAGGGGAAATGAGGGGGGTTAAGGGCTCAGCCGGGAGGAAAAAAGCTTAGTTTACTGTCTTTGCTGCTGCAGTTCTCTCTCTCTCTCTCTCTCTCTCAACACCCATTCCGCCATGCCAATTAAAGTCAGCTTGGAAAGAGTTGTGGGAGGGGGAGGGAAGGGATAGGAGGGAAACGAGATGGAAGATTGGGGTGATGGAATGGGGTGAGGGGAGAAATTTTTATGGGGAGGGTAAATAGGAGAGAGAGAGAGAGAGAGAGAGAGAGAGAGACAGAGACAGAGAAATTAATGATGGAAGAGTTGACGTGAACAAAATTAATATCACGTGTGTATCTATCATCCAGAATTAGTCTATTATCCCTTCACTCATCCATGTGCTACACCTACGTCCTCTCGTCCCCATTAGCCTCTGCCCCCCATCCACACTGCCCCATGAAAACCGTCTGGTGTGTGGTATAAGAGGTGTTGCTTCTTGCCGCCCATGCCTCACCCACACCTGGTTCTGGGCCCCTGGTGTATTGCGTCGTGTGGTGTGAGTGGTAGGTGGTGTGTGGTACCAGTGTCTTGTGTGGTAGCTACGCATATATTTTAGGTTACCAGTCAAGCGTATGGTAGTTATAAAATGGTACCAGTCATTATTGTGAATTTGTTTGGTACCAGTCTGTCATTTATGGTAGAGGTGTCACAGTACTAGTTAATTATTGGTTTATGGTACAGGTCTTTCATGTGGCTTGAATGTACCGTTGAGTCTGTTACACCCCACTAACACCTCTACCTCGTGAAAACCGTCTTCCGAGTCCTAACCTAACCTAACCAACCCAACTCAACCCAATCCAACCAAGCCTAGTCCACCACAATCCAACCCAACCCCACCCTGCCCACCACAACCCATCCCAACCCAACCTCATCCCTCCAATTCACCTCATGGAAACCGTCCTCTGCTTGATATAGGGGGGTGTTGCTTATTACCCCCCATACCTCAGCCCCACCTGCTTCTAGCCCTGTAGTGTATTGCGTCGTTATCCCCATGACTACCTTCCAATGGCCCCCTCTGTCACTTCCCCAACCTGCTTGCCGCTAAATTTTGGGCGAGAGAGAGTTATAGCGGGGGTCCTATAAAGTCTAGCATTTGCATATCCCAGGTGCGAGTTTGTCGTTTCTTTTATTTGGTCTTATGATGCTGTGAGAGAGAGAGAGAGAGAGAGAGAGAGAGAGAGAGGATTACGCAGTGACATAGATCAAGCAGGCCTTAGGATCCATTTTGTTCTTGCTACAAACTTTATTTTTCTTCAGCTTCGCGGAGGTCATGGAGCCTGCATCTAACTTTTGTATTTTCAAAAGCCCCCTGAAATTAAATAAAAATGTGAATATATATATTATCCGGTTTTCAAAAATGTATATTCGCATGTTATTTACTTATTTATATTTTTATTTAATCTTGGTAGGTTAAGCGCCACCCATCGCCTTTCCTACCAACCAGACCTGTCAGTGTGAGATGAAGGGGGGAGGGGAGGGGAAAGAGGGGGGGAGGAGGAGGGGCAGAAAGGTAGGTGGAGGGTTGTGGTGAGGGGTTTGAAGGGTAAGAAGAGGGGAGGGTCGGGTGGAAGCGGTTGGGAGGGAGGGGAGGTAGGTGGTGGGGAGAGGAAGGTGGAGGATGAGATGCAGATGGAGATGAGGGGGGGAGGAGAGGAGGGGGGGAATGATAGGAGACGAGTCGAAAGGGGATGGGAGACGGAGGGGAGGGGTAGTGAGTGGAGGCTGAGAGGAAGTTAGAGGATGCAATTCAGATGGATGTGCGGAGGGGGAGGGGTGAGATGGGAGGAAGGGAGGGGGTGAGAGAAGGGGAAAGGAAGGGAGGGAAAGGGGTGGGGGGGGAGAAGGGAGGGAGGGAAAGGGGAGGGGGGAGGGGGTTTATCTGTACACAGCACTAGAAGCATCAATAAACCAGTCGCCGAAAATGTTGTTTAACGAAATGCAAATAACTACAGCACGCCAGCCAGACCGTTTCGCCACACTCCCAGCATCTCGGCTCTCATCCCTTTCTCTCTCGCTTCCTGATTCTCTTTCATGTGTTTTCTTTCTTTTTTCTCCTTTCTCCTTGATGTTTCTTTGTCATTCCCTTTTGTCATTTTCTTGTGGGTGACGTGTCCTTTCTTTACTTCCGTCTTGTGTTTATCTTCCACTTCATACCTCCCTTCCTTCCGATTTCTCCCTGTCTCTCTTTATTAGTCTTCCCTGTTGCTTTGTTTCCTTTCTCCTTTACTTTCGCTTCCTGGCATGTTCGTATTTCTTTCTCCTCTGTTGCCTCTCACATCCTGCTTCACTTCCTTATAATTCTCCTTCTCTCTCTCCTTCTTTCCTGGTGTAATGCACAGTTGTCTTCTCTTTTTCCTTTCTCTTTCTCTTTTTCTGTTGTTCTCTTCTCCCCCTTTTTTGTCTCTCTCTTCCACCTTACTGATTTTCTTGTTTTTCTTTTTTCTCGTCTCTTTTATGTCCCATGTTTTCTCCCTCCTCTCTCTCTCTCTCTCTCTCTCTCTCTCTCTCTCTCTCTCTCTCTCTCTCTTCCACTTTATCTTTTCCTCTCTTGCTTCTTTTCCATGAGCATTATCTCTATTTCTTCCTTTTTTTTTTTTTTTTTGGTGTTTCTTTTCACTTTCTTCCATTTTTGTAATTTTCTTTCTTCTGATGTGGTCTTTATTTTTTTGTTACTTTTATCGCATATACTCCTTTACTGACCTTCTCTGTCCTCCTTGCATTTTGTCTCTTTTACTGGTTTCTTCCTCCTCCTCCTCCTCCTCCTCCTCCATTACCATATTACATCCTCTTTCTTCTCCTCCACCACATTCTCTCTCGTTTTTGTTCCCTTATTATCATTATATTTTCTTAGTGACTGTCAGCGATTTTCCTCCTCCTCTTCCTCTCCCTCTTCCTCTCCCTCTTCCTCTTCCTTTCCTTCTCCTCCTCCATGTCTTCTTCCTCCTTCTCTTCCTCTTCCTCCTTCTCCTTCTCTTCCTCCTCCTGTACCAGCTGTGTGCTCCCATGTCAGGACTGCGAAACGACCACCACCTCCTCCCCTCCCTCCTTCCCCCTCTCTCTCTATCTCTCCCTCTCCCTCCTCCCCCTTCCCTCTCCCACTCCTCTCTCTCACCTTCCTTTCTCTCACCTTCCCCCTCATCTCGTTTCTCACCTTCCCTTTGTTTCGTTCTCTCCTCCCTCATCTCTCTGCTTCCCATTCACATTTTTCCATCCCCCTCTCCTTTTTCTTTCTTTCCTGGCTCCGTGCTATCCTCTAATGTCTCTCCCTTCATTTCCACTCTCTGCTTTCCTTTCATGACCCTCCTATTTCCCCTCCTTCATCTTCTTTCCTCCTCATCTCCTTCCTCCCTCCTTTCCTCCTCTCTTCCCCTCCCTCTTCTGTCTTCCTTCCTCCACCTTTCCCTAACGTCTCCCTCCTGTCACCCTCTTCTTTCTTCTCACCTCTCTCCTCTCCCCACTGCACATTTCCCTCCCTCTCTCCTCTCCCCTCCCCTTCCCTCCCCTCTCCTTCCTTGTTCACCTGTTCCTCCCCTTCCCTTCTCTCCCACGGTCTCCCATGTTCATCTTTCCTGCCCTCCTCTCCCCTCTCTCCCTTGTTCCTCTCATTTCTTCCCTCCCCTCCCCTCTCTTCCTTGTTCTTCTCCCCTCCTCTCCCTCTCATTCCCTTGCTCCCGCCTTTCCCCTTCCTTCATAAATGGAACACAACATAATTTCACGAGAGGTCGATCATGTTTCTCCTGTTATTGAGACTTGGGTTTCTGTGTCCTAATTATAAAAGGGTGATATTAAATTTCCCGGGCTCTCTTTCTCGTACTCCATCTCTCCCTCACCTGAATAAAATCAAGTCCCAGGTGGAATAGAGTCCTAGAGTCGTGCTATACCCTGTTCCCTTTAACTTGGCCTAAAATTGCCATCTTTCCACCCAGAATGCCGAGTTGTGACAAATGATTAACACTAGAATATGGTGCTAGTCACGAGGAGGTGCAGTGGAAAGGATATACGGCCGTAGTGTTGTATTTTTCTGCCACTGAGCTGCGTGAAATCAGGTCTAAATTAAAATGAATGAATTATAGTTATGAGAGGGTTAATGGCGACCGTATAGACTTCTGTGAGGTTCTTATTTATTACCATCACCTGAATAAAATCGTCTGGTGTTAGGTGAATAGAGGGCAAGAGTTATCCCGACCTTGAGAGAGTTATTAGAGATGAAGTGCATGAGGCGTTACAATCCACACATTATTTATCTCGACTCCAGCAGGGCCTTTGTCAGGGTTACTCACGACAGGTTAATTAGGATGAGCTTGCACGGTGCAGGTGAGAAGGATTAACACACTCAGGCTCCTATGACTCACTGGAAGATGAGGAAAATCGTCTGGTATTATCTGGTATGAAATAGTAGAATTGCATCTTTTTCTTCTGCCTCATCTCCCATCTTCCTCCCTTCTTTCCTTCCTCCTCCCTACCTATTTTCTTTCTTCTCCCTCCCCTTCTTCCCCTCTTACTCCTCTCCTCCCCTCTCACTCCTCTCCTTCCCTCTTGCTCCTCTCCTCCCATCCTCCCCTCTTTCTCTTATCCCCCTTTCCTCCCCTCACTCTATTTGCCCCTTTTCCGTACCTCCTCTCGCTCCCTCCTTTTCCTCTCTCCTCTCCCCACCCCCTTCCCCCTCTCCCCCCACATTACCCAGGGAGGGGCGGTGGAGGGGACACTGCAGCAGCTCAGAGGAACCCCTTGAGAGCCGTGTCCAGGAGGGAAGCGTTCGTGTGTACTGGGTTCGCGTTGGTGTATTCTCTGTTGGTTTAGGTGGCTGTCGATTTAATTGTCATATGTATTGGTGTATTTAAGTAGTTTTTATTTTTGAATTATGAGATTATGCATTCCTATTAAAAAAGTGACCGTCTCTATCAGTTTACCAGTATAGATAGATAGATAAGCAGACATAGAGAGATTGACAGACGTTTTGTTCCCGTCACACGATATTATTCACTTCAGGGCAGACCTCTTGAAGCGAAAGTTTACTCACACTGTTATCAGGGTTTTGCCGCAGCCCATAATAATTATCATGCTGTTTCAGTTTGCTTGTTTCTAGTATTTTTTTATTCATTTATTGAAATGATACTCCCTCTACTAGTCTAAACCCTAACCCTGCCTCATCTAGTCTTATCTAGTTATAATCCCAGCCATAACTCTGCATAAGCCTCGCCTCGTCCCAGTCTGGCCTATTGTAGTATTATGTAAGCTAATCTGGTACTATGCACAATAACTTAACCCAGCCTAACCTCACCTGCTGTAACCTACTCCGCCTAAACCTAACCTACCTTAACCTCACCTAACCTAACTGAACCATACCTGAGCCAAATATAGCCTAATGCGGTCTGTCCTACCTTACCTTACCTTACCTTACCTTACCTTACCTTACATTATTTTACCTCACCTTACCTTACCTTACCTTGCCTCATCTTACCTTAACTTACCTTACCTTACCTTTACCTTACCTTCCCTTACCTTTCCTTACCCTAACCTCACCTAGCCTCAGTCAACAACACTTCCCCTGCCCCATCCTGCAAAGCGACTCTAGCGTGTGCAGTGGCTGGGAACATGCAACAGTCATGCAATACGGCAAACTGACTGCAGGCCAGGTTGCAAATTGCCGGGGTGGAGGTGTTGCTTAGCGTGCATAAAACATTAGTAGCGAGGCGGAGGGAGTGACAGACCTACACGTCATCTGATATAAGCACAGACACTCGATGATGACAGTGTTTGTTTAAGCAGGCAGTTGAGACGCCTGGTTATATCAGTGCCATCACGTGAAGGCATCCCTCTCCAGTACCATACATACATACATACAGACAGACAGACAGACAGACAGACATACCTTCATTCATCCATCCATTCATCCATCCATCCATCCACACACACACACACACACACACACACACACACACACACACACACACACACACACACACACACACACACACACACACACACACACACACACACACACACACACACACACACACACACACACACACACACACACACACACACACACACACACACACACACACACACACACACACACACACACACACACACAAACAAACACACACACACACACACACACACACACACAAACAAACACACACACACACACACACACACACACACACACACACACACACACACACACACACACACACACACACACACACACACACACACACCACGTTTTTTTTTATCTGAATTAAATCGTCCGTAGACAACAAGGCGAAGTAAAAATTCACTTCCCGGTACTAGAAGGGTTAAATACACAGCAGATGTCGTGGCAATGCATCTCAGGTGATTTGTCCAGCGAGAGGATATTTCGGGACTCGTTTGGCGGGGTTTAAAGGAGGCGAAAGAGTTTGTTGTGCCGAATTTGTCAGCTTCGCATTGCTCTTCTACATGTCTGCTGGAGTGTATTACGTAGGTAGGTAGGTAGGTAGGTAGGTAAGTAGGAAGTTAGGTTGATTTGTTGGCAGGAAGGTACAGGGTTGGTAGGTAGATAGGTAGGTAAGGCCGCCCCCCTCCCCCCAAAAAAAGAGAGAATTTCCCCTCTCTTTGGGCTATTTTCCCCCATGTAATATATCCTGGCTTTTTCCCCGGTCAAAATTTCTGTCCTTCCCTTGCCTGAAATTTCCTTGCCTCCCCCCTCCCCACTACTCCAATCGCACCCCGCCTCGCTTGCATATCCTCATCGTCCCCCCCCTTCTACTTTTCTTCCCTCTCTTTTCTCCTGCACTCCCCCCCCCTTCTTCTTCCCCCCATACCCCACCTTCGTCCCCTTCTCTCCCACTTTCCCTCCTCCCCCCCTGCCTTTTAATTTCCCTTCTCCATCTCCTCTCTCTCCCTTTCCCTCACATCTCACTTCCCCCTCTTCTTTTCCTTATCTGACCTCTCCCTCTTCGTCCCTCATTTGCCACCCATCACTTACATATCGTCACTTCCACTCTACCTCCTTTCCCTCCCCTCCCCCTTCCCTGATTTCACTGAACCCCCACCTTCCCGTACCAAAGCTCCTCTCCCCTTCTATTTACTTCTCAAATTACCCCTCCTTCGCTCATGTAACCTCTCCTCTTCCCCTCTCGCTTCTCCTCCTCTCTCCCTCCCTCTCCCCTCTCCCTCCCTATCCTTCCCTCTCCTTTCCCCCACCCTCCCTCCCCTCATCAGACCCCCTCCTCCCCTCTCCCCGCTCAGCTTACAAGCCTCAATTTCCCTGAGGATAAGCCTCTCGTTTGCCTTAGACATAAACCTTTATCTTTTTATTCATATGTTAACCCACCCTAATTTCTTGTTCTGCATGATGATGATGATGATGATGATGACGACCACCAAAAGAAGAGACGGAGGTGGTGGAGGAGGAGGAGGAGGAGGAGGAGGAGGAAATGAAATAGAAAAACAACAACCACAAAAATAACAGCCGCCCAAAAATAACCACTGCACACTCTCACCTACCCAGCGTCTCAGGGCGGAAGGTAAAAAGCATTACTGCCTTCAAGGGGGAGAAAGTTGGCTCTCGTTGGCGCTATAAACATGACACTACGTTGCAAAACCCGATAATCCAGAGCCACCCCAACAGCCCTGGGATGTAGTGTTCGCCGCTGTGGTCGGCAAGGAGGGAAAACTCAAGGCAGATTCGCATATCCACAGCACCCACTTACCACCAAAAGCAATGGATGTGTGCTAAAGGAACCCCAAAACTCAGCGTCGGGGAATTTGCCTATATTTTTCACGCATTTCTGTGGCGAGTAGGAATATATGTTTGGGGAAGGAACATGAAAAAGGTAGATTCGCACACACACAGCACATTCTGGCCAGGAGCAGCAGCAATGGATGTGTGCTGAGGGAATCCAAACTCAGCACTGGGGGAGTTGCATATAGTTTTTTTATTTTTGGTTGCATAGGAGGGTTTTTAGCACATCATCCCGATATATTTTGCACATCTCACATCAGCATCCTCTATTGTGGTACTTATGCACGACACATCGGTATTAAATGACATACCTAATATAAAAGAAAATGTTAGTCAGTCATACACAATAAAACACTAAGGAAGCCTCTTGTGCCTCCAAGAAAACGGCCAGCGCACAGCACATTCTTCTCCTGAACACAAGTGAACGTCTGTGAAAAGTACCCCAAACTCAACCTCAGCAGAATCCCATGTTGAGTCTGAACATTAGTAAATAAACGAGGATATGAAGATGTACCGTAAAGTGAATCGCTGAGAAAGAAGTGTTGCGAAATCTCCACAGCCACTCATGATACAGTGCATACTCCGCGCATTCTCAGCATGAACAGCAGTAGACGTGAGCTCAGAAACTTCACAGAGGCTGGTTTGCATATACTAGGCACACTCTTACCCAAGCAGCAATGGACGTCTGCGGAGGCGACCCAAAAACCTAGGAGGAATTATGTGCCCCAGCCGGTTGAGACGTAAATACATGCAAGGAGAAGGAGGAGGAGGAGGAGGATAGAGGGTAGGCAGACTATCCGATTAAAAGCAAATATCTAACCCCGACAAAAATGTAAAGCATCGCTTCCTCCAATGCGATACCCTCGCTTAAGCAGCCCAGGAAAATGTATTTGTCCCAGTTTTTCCTTTTTTTTTTTTCTTTTTGTGGCCGGGATGGGACTAAACGGGGAATCGATTAACCGGGGATATTTACGAGTGTGTGTGTGGGCAGATGTTTTACCCAGACAAAAATAATCGGCCTCCCCAATACCATCTTCGCTTTAGCAGTCGAGGGAAATATATGTATATGGATCGGGTTTTACTTCTGCTTTCTTTGAGGGGATGGAAATGAGCTGGGAACCGAATAGACGTGAAATATACGTAAACAAATATATCTAACTTCGTGACAATACCCAGTCTCTAGTTCTGTGGTCTCCTAACATTTTTTACATAGAATAATGAGTCTCCAATTCTGTAATCCTTGAACATAATAGACGTACAAATGATCAGTCTTTAATTCTATCTTCTTATATTTTAGAGGGCAGGTACCCACATAGGTGTCTTTTCCTGCCTACTACCAGACGATTTCATGCACCTGAAGGAAACACCTGTCCTCTGAATCCCCTCAATGCAGTACCTCCTTGTTTTTCTCCTGCGATTTCCAGACGATTTTATTCATCCCTGGAAGACTTCTTTTAGAGACGGGGCTCTTGAAGGCTATATACAAACATCCCTAATTCAAAGCCAATCCTAAGCTGAGGAAAATCGTCTGGGGATGCCAAAACGATGTGAAAAATACGTAACCGGATTGAAAGAGATTTAGGATTAAGTAGTCCAAGAGATGAAGGCATCTCCTAGTGAAGGGGTTAGGGGTTAGGGGGGCAGGTGGGGGTTAGGGGGGCAGGTGGGGGGAAGGAGGATGGAACCGAACAGGAACCGATTAAGCGGAAATATATATGTTAAGTAAGGCAAAAAACATGTTCCTAATGCGTCGGTGGGTTACAGGAGGCGAGGAGGGGAGGGGGAAAGGAAGGGAGGGAGAGAGAAGTGGGGAAGGAGGAAGGGAGAGGGGAGGGAAGAGATGGGGAGAGGAGAGAGAGAGAGAGGGAGGGGGCGAAGGGAGAGAGGAGAGGATAAGAGAGGCGAGGAGAGGGAAAAGGGGAAGAGGAGGGGAGAAGGGGCATGAAAATGTATGCGAGGGAAGGGGAGGGGAGGGGAGAAGATGAGGGAAATGTATGCTGTGGAGGAGGGGAGAGGAGAGGATGAGGGAAATGTATGCTGTGGGGAAAGGGAGGGGAGGGGAGAGGGGAAGGGGGAGGGAAATGTATGCCGGGGTTTTTTGCCACCCCTCCGAGAGCACCCCGGCCTGGCTCGTAAACAAGATATACAAGAGTCAGGGGGAGAAGGGGAGAGAGGGGGTGAGGGGAGGGGAGAGGAGCGTGAGGGGGGTGAGGGGAAGGACGAGGAGGAGGAGGGGAAAAAGTTAGGAGAGCAAGGAAAGTGGGGAAATAGGTGGAAGGGAAGGGAAAAGTGGGGAAGAAGAGAAGAGAGGGAGAAGGCTGGGGGAACAAGGAGAGTGGGGAGTTAAGTGGAAGGGAAGGGAAAGAGAGATTGTTGGAGATAAGGGAGTTAGGGAGGAAGGGGAGGAGTAGGAGAGGGAATAGTCGGATGAGTAAGGATGAGTCGGGGAAGCGAAGGAGGATAAAAAAGGAGAATGAGGGGAGTCAGAGGGGTCAGCGAGAGAGGGAGGAAAAGAGTCAGGGAGAGAGTCGTGGGGATTCTGAGAGGGGAAGGATGGCAGGGAGGAAGAGAGTCGGGAATAGAGTCTTGGGGATGCTAAAGGGAGGAGGAGATGGGAAGAGACAGGGAGGAAGGGCAGGGCAGGGTAGGGGCACTGAAGCAATGTTTGGCCACACCACGTTAATAAAAAAGGCGATGACGTGGCCTAGCTAACAGGCTGAATAATGGAGTATTAATATGCAGATGACAACCCCGAGATACCCCTGCCCTGCCTTTCCTTGCCCTGTGCTGTCTTGTCCTGCCCTGTCCTGTCCCGCTTAGCCTGCCCTACCCTGTACTACCTTGCCTTTCTTGCTCTCTTGCTTTCCCTTCCTTTTCCTACCCTGCCTTCATCGCCCTTGCCTGTCCTGTCTTCTTGTCCCTGTCCTACCCTGCCTTCCTTGCCCTTGCCTGCCCTATAGGGAGGAATGTATTAGGGATTTTGATGTGGTAGATGAAAATGGATTATTGCAAAAGAGTTTATGCCAGGCAGTATGTGAAGCATGATAGGGCATTGTGAGGCAGTGTGGAAGCAGTTTGTGGAGCATAGGGAGACAGTTGGTGTGGGGCATGATGGGATGGGGTGTGGAGTTATATTTAGAGCATGGTGGGACAGTGTGTAGGACAAGACGAGGCAGTGTGTGGAGAATGGAGAGACAGTTTATGAGGCATGGTAGTAGGGCAGTGTGTGGGGCAGTTTGTCTCCCTGCCACCAGCACCCGTGGGACCAGGCAGAAATTATGGCATTTTTCGTTCCCTGTACATCCTGGCTCCTGGCTTAATGCTCCGGGTTTTTATCTCCCCTCGCTGCACCCTCCTGTCTCGTGCGTTGTGTGTGTGTGTGTGTGTGTGTGTGTGTGTGTGTGTGTGTGTGTTTTGAGAATTTCCACAGCTTTATTTAAGGCGACATTATTTTATGGCGTGGTTATTTTTAGCGTGCAGTAAAAAAACAACGAAAGACACAGTTTCACCAAAATCATAGTATGGCACCGTTACCCCTAGTAGGAAAGAATGTAATTTCCCCTCATGAAAATAAGAACGAAATACTCTGCGAACTAAACATTTTTGTGCTAATTTTGGTCTAGCGTGCTTTACAACTCTATAAGAAAAATACCTCCACTAAAACGTCCCTAACTTATGGGTCGTTGGCCTTAGATACCTGTCAGAAAATGGTCAGATGGGTTTTTCATTAATCTGACACCCTTTAGCTGACTTGTAGTAGGAAATATTCGACTACTGGGCACTGATGATGCTAAGGACTGATTTTTCTTTATAGGATGCAACAGACTTTCCTGATGCCTAGCACGTTAAACAGAAAATAAGCGGTATTCCTTCATACTCACGCATTATCGCTCACATTATGACCTCGGGGGAAAATATTGATGTTACACTAATATGAATGGAGCTGCAGCAATTAAATTTACGTCAGTCTTTCGTTGTACGCTGGTGACATGGGGATAGTAATTTCGGGTCTTATTTTATTATGCACGATTTTTTTAAAAATATGAGGTGACTGTATTACTGATCAGTATTTTCGTAACTAAAATGATGGTTATAGTCAGTGTTGTTTATCCTAATCTCCTTAAGTGTCTCATTCTTTCCTTATTAAGTCCGTCTTGAGGAACTACACTAAACATCATTTCGCTGTGGAAATAGGCGAAACTTTTATCACCGTAGAGGGAAACACACACTGCCTTTCTGTGTTACAAGCTTTGGCGGCAAGTACACACACACACACACACACACACACACACACACACACACACACACACGTTAGAAGTTAGAGGCACATATTTACACCTCTCCACTTAATTATGTAATGAACCCAAGACTCTCACCTCCTTATTACAACTTAGGAGAACTTTATTTTCCCCCATTCATCCACTTACTTATGTAACGAGGACTCAAAACTCTTCCTTAGTAACTTAACCACTTTAGTAAAATCACCTGAGACGATTATTTTTATTCCGAAAGCCTTATAATGAGTTTTTCTTTATTTCTGCCCCTCTGACACTATTTTTATTTAATTAGGGAAGCTCTGACTAGGATGACTCTCTGTCTGTCTGTCTGTCTGTCTGTCTGTCTCTCTCTCTCTCTCTCTCTCTCTCTCTCTCTCTCTCTCTCATATTAAAGGAGTAACTGTAGGCAATCTCTAGTGTGGAATTAGCAAGATTATTTTTTTTTTTACCCTAGGCTTGTGTAAACGTGAACCCGGTGGACTGAAGGAGGCTGGACACTTCAGCCGGGAGCTCCCTGTGACACTGATATTAACAGAAGGATTGACTGGTGATAGTGAGGTGGATGAGGCAAGTGTGCTGTGATGATGGAGGGGAGGGGGGGGGTCTTCGAGAAATAGAAAGAAAATATGGAGAGGAAGACTTCAGATATAATGCGTCATGGGTCTGAAGGGGTAAAGCCATGGACCTTGACTGATTGTGACCTAGGAAGACGAACCCGGGCCCAGTCGGTGGCGTCTCTGAACACCCTGGCACCGACAGTTTAATGGAAGGGTTCAATTTGGCTTAAACACAATTACCAAGTTAAACGAGGAAGTGACATCTGCTAACCAAGGCGTAGGTAGTGAGGAGGAGGAGGAGGGGGAGGGGGAGGAGAAGGAGGAGGGGGAGAGGAGAGGAGAGAAGGAGTAGGGACCTTTGTTCTTGCTTCAGGCCAACGACTTCATTAGGTACACAAGACGCTGTTATTGTGATCGACTCGGTTTTAATATATGTATGTATGCATGTATATATGGTAACGAAATATCAGTGTTTATTCCAATGTGATTTTAAATTGATACATTGTGCTTGGATAGTGTAACAAGTGCTTCAAATCTGGCGCCGATCGAGGGAAGGTCAATAACAAGGGTCAAGATCAAAGTACGGATGCCCTGTAGCCTAATGTGTGGGGGACCTCGTAATGTGGGGGTTGTAAACGTAATTATGTAGGGGTTAAAACACAATTACCAAGTTAGGAGGGGGAGTTAGGTCTGTTACTCAAGGCGTGAGGGAAAGAAGGGCCCGTTAATATTTGCCATCACCGTGTTGTTTTATTCAGTTCAGGTGTGACAGGTGTAATGGCAGGTTAATTGAAAGGTAGCCTGAGCATACCTGTCGCATTAAATGAGCGGGTGACAGGTGATATAGCGAAACTGAAGAGGAAGAGGTGGGTGATGGGGGTTGTGGAAGGTTAATACAGATAGACAGTTAGGTAGGTAGATAGATAGATAGATAGATAGATGGACAGACGTTAGATAGATAAATAGATACAGTTTTGATCTTTTCATGAAAATTCATATGTCTGATTTATTACCTGTTTTATTTTTTTATTACTTTTTAATGTTATTGGAAAAAATATTGCTAAAGCAGTGATAACCCTCCCAATTATTAATTTTCTCTATTCTTTCCAGGTGGTAAGTGGTGTTCATTCCTCACTGTACTGCTTATTATGTAAGTATAAGCTGAACTTGATGGGGTTACTGTACACTTACGTATTTATTTCTAAGGTGTTTTAATAGTGTACATTGATGTGAAAGTATTGTTAGTGTGTGTGTGTGTGTGTGTGTGTGTGTGTGTGTGTGTGAGAGAGAGAGAGAGAGAGTGTGTGTGTGTGTGTGTGTGTGTGTGTGTGTGTGTGTGTGTGTGTTATTGTGTGCATTCACGTTTCTTTGAATTCAAATAAAGAAACTACACATCTGTTTTATTTTCAACAGCTAGTCGATTGTACATCCACTCAGTTTTAGGCTTGACCTCTCGCACTGAAGGGGTTAATTCAGTGGGTCAAATTGGAATAAACATAATTACCAAGTGACGCGACGGAGTGAGGAAGAGAGGCGAGGAGAGGAAGACAGGAGGAGGAGGAGGGAGGGAAGGGATGATGATGGTGATGATTATCTCGTTTAATATCATAATATATATATATATATGCTTCTCCAGACGATTTTATTCAGCTTAAAGGAGACCATTCGTAGGTAATGGGATAAAAGCAGCATCCATTATTATAACAGACAGTCAGACCGACAGACATCGACGCATTCGTCAAACATCTCATCTTTTCTGTTTGACAGGAAAATTCTGAGTATAAGAATTGAATACCTTTGAGATCTACTTTATATTCTTCCCAGGTTCTGGCCTCCAACTCTTCCTAACAATGGCCACAAGTACCAATGGGATCCCTTGAGGCGGTGTTATGGAAATACTCGTATAGTTTGGGACATCACAAGTATCCTTTTTTCCTTTCTGTCTGGTCAATATCGCTGTTTTTCGATGCATATATATATATATATATATATATATATATATATATATATATATATATATATATATTTATATATATATATATATATATATATATATATATATATATATATATATATATATATATATATATATAGTATTGAGGAAGGAAAAACAACGTAAAAAAAAATAAGCATTTGCATGAGAATGCTCTTTTTCTCGCCTCGGAAAATCGTCTTTCGGTAGCAGGAGTGATATACAAAAGCGGTGTCTTACTGGCAAGATACTGCACTTCGCTGCTTCCCCTCATGTCCCCAGGGATAGCTTTAGAAGCCTCCAAATTACATAGTGAACGATTATTGTCATAGAGGGATTGATATCAGCTGGCAAGGGGGACGTGAATATTACTTGAATAGAGGATAGGTAGTCTTTGTAGAGTGGATAAAAGCTGGATAGTTTGTAGGATTCGGATTGTGGATAGGATTCATACAATTCATAGTATTAAAATAGTAGCTGGTACTGAGGGAGTCGATAGTATTTATATATTAGATAGTATTTCGATAGTGGACAAATTTATATAGTATTCTCCCTCTCTCCCTCTCATCCACAGGGGTAGCCGCCTAAACAGGGCCTCAAAATTACATGCCAAACTATATTTCTTTTCTAGGCATCAGTATCAGTTGGCTAGAGAAACGTGGATGGCATTTTGATAGTGTGTGGATAGTGGACAGCATACGGGTAGTGGATAGTAGTCGGATAGTTCTCCCTCGTCACCTTTCTTGTCCACAGTGGTAACTAAAAGAGCCACCGAATCACACACCAGAGCAAAAACATCCTGTCTTTTCCCAGGCATCAATATCAGTCGGCCTCTGCCCCAGCCAACTCTTGTTTAACTTTGCTCCCCAGTCTCCCCACAGGCTCCCCACTACAATACTTTTATAGCAGCCGCGCTTGTTCTCTTTATTTAACTTCTTTCAACTCCGTCCCACCACAATTGTGAAAAGAAGTCCTGGAACTTTGGCCTCCCGTGGTTGAAAGTGCCGAGAGGGAAGTTTGCGCTGCTCTGGGGTGTGTATGTGTGGCTGTTATTTATTTCCTTTCTGGTGTTTGTGTGGAGGAGTGGTGTGTGTGTGTGTGTGTGTGTGTGTGTGTGTGTGTGTGTGTGTGTGTGTGTGTGTGTGTTGGGGGATGACGGTAATCTCCAGTCGCGAGAAGTGACGGCTTAAGGTTGGAGGAGGATGAGGAGAAGAGCTAAGGTCAGAGGTGAAAGAGAGAGAGAGAGAGAGAGAGAGAGAGAGAGAGAAAGAGAGAGAATATTAAAGATAGAATGCCAGGCTGGAGAACAAAAAGTGAACTAGAAGATAGAAGCGAAAGAATGAGTGGAAGATACGTAAAAATTAGAGATGATGGAGGGGAGTGAGAGAGGTATGATAAGTTGGTAAGAGGCCCGTAAGAAAGAAAGACGAGTTGCTGAAGAAAGTTTGAGAAGAAAGGGGAAGATAAAGATGAGGAGGAACTAAAAGTTGAAATGGAGGAGAGGAGAAGAGAGAGAAAAGATCAAGTTTGTGAGGGCAGAACAAGAAAAAGGGGAGAAGGTAGAAAGTTGGAAGACAAGAATAGGAAAAGAAAAAGACGGAAAGATGCAGTGTTCAGATGTAATGGTAAGAAAGACTGGCGAGACATAATAGGTGAATGAACAGTGGAATTAGGAGCACTGAAACAGCCGATAGTGAGTGAAACAATCAAGGCTGAATCAGAGAATCGTGTAAAGAAATTGGAATGGAAGTGTTTGCTATAAAATATGAGGTGAAAATGATGAATGTGGGTGGAAGGATAAAAGAAAGACAAGGCCACCGTGAGAGTTAAATAATCTGAGTCGAAACGAGAGAAATGTGAAGAAATATGGATGACACTGATACTTGCACCCTGTGGACTGCAGACTTAGGCTACGTTTTTCCTGCATTCCACCAGCCTTCCTTTAGGGGACAGGGAGGGAGATGAGGGACTTTTATACAATCTGGTCACTCCACTGCCTGGTTATCTCGGTGCTACCGCGTGAAGGTGTCCCTCTCCAGCACCAAAATTAATTAAAAGAGATTAAATAAGACCTGAGGTGAAACTGATGTATTAGGAGAGGGAAGGAAGGGGAGGCAGAGGATGCGATGGAGGGATGGGGTAGGGAGGTATGTGAGAGAGGGGGGTGTGGGCAATGAATTGGCGGGGAAAGTGCAATATGGAGGCGACTTGTTTGTGGCCACCCCTTACGGGATTAAGGCATCTGACAGTAGATAGATAGAAATGAAATAATACTGAGAGTGACACCACCTCCATTTAAAGAAAAAATATGTAATGAAGCTAGAATGACTAAGGAAAAGATATAACCAAAAATGAAAATGATGAAAAAAGAGGAAAATTGCAGTGAGAGAGAGAGAGAGAGAGAGAGAGAGAGAGAGAGAGAGAGAGAGAGAGAGAGAGAGAGAGAGAGAGAGAGGCAAGAAAAGGAATTCGATAAGTCTTAGGGATGAAACGGAGGAATACGAGGGGAAGGGAAGGACGAAGGATAAAGGAGGAGAAAGAGGAAGGAGAGAGAAACAAACGTACAGGCAGCAGGGGTGAGGTATTGGTTTGTGGAAGAGATGGAAGGGTGGAGAGAGAGAGAGAGAGAGAGAGAGTCGTAGCATCTAGGTTTAAAATTTATGTAACTCCGGGAGAAATGGATGAGACTGATTTGCGTAATTTCAGAGGCGACGGGAAAAGACACACACACGATAAAGCAAAGCGAAATTTGATTAAGGGAGCTGAATAAAAGAAAGGAAATATACCGTAGTTTCCCCTCTTATTCTTTCTCTTGCGTCGTATGCGTAGAAAATGGGGCGAAGATGGTGAAGGCTTGTTTTGTGAGGTTACACACACACACACACACACACACACACACACAGGGTGAAAAAGAGAAAATATTATAAAAAATTGTGAGACTTGAGGTAAGGCGTGGTCGGTGGAAGGGAGGGTGGCTGATTGAGGGAGGAGGGCATACTATAGCAAGGTGGAAAAATTGAGTAGTTTCCCCCTCTGCCCCTTCTCAGTTTAGGCGAGGAAAAATGGGGGAGGAAAATTGTAAAGGAAAGTTGTCCGTTGCCTGGGCGTTGGTTAAGGTTTGTTTACACGATATAACTTGGGTGAAGGGAAGAAAAAATACACTAGTTTACCTTGTTCATGTTTTCTTGTCAGTGAATGCATGGAAACAGAGATTAAAAGGAAGAATATTGTGACAGAAATATACTTGTCGTGGTATAAGGAAGAAAAATGATTAAATTCACTCTCTGTTTTTTCGCCACGTTTCTCTTTTCTTCTTAGTAAATGCTTGGAATAGAGGTAAGAAATAGTAGAAGGAGAGAGACTTGCCTTCTGTGAGTTAGGTAAAGCTTTGCATGAAGTAACGTGGTAGAAGGAAGAAAAATGTAGTCTCTCCCTACGCGTTCTCTTCTTAGAATATGAGAGGAAAATGTGGGTAAAAAAAAAATGTATTGAAAAATGCTGGTATGAAGGGAAGGTTTTGTTATGAAAATGAAGGGTAGTTGAAAAAGGTAGGCACAGTAGAGTAAGGTGAAAGATTTATGTGTCTGCTCTGCCCTTTATCGGTGTGTAGAAGTTAGTAGTCGTGCGGGAGTTGGGTCAGGCTCGGTTACATGATATAAGGAAGAGAAAAATACGGTAGTCTCTCTCTCTCTCTCTCTCTCTCTCTCTCTCTCTCTCTCTCTCTCTCTCTCTCTCTCTCTCTCTGTCAGTTTATATGGTGAAACTGAGGACAAAAACAGTAAAAATTATGAGACATGCTTCAGCCTTGGTCGTGGGGGGAAAAGTAGTTGAGAATGGGATGGATAAATATAGCTTAGTGCGGTGAGGTTAATTTGTAAGTTTCTCCTGTGTCCCTGTGTGTGTGTGGGGGGGAAACAGAGGGACAGAAATAGAGACAAACTTGAGCGTCTCTTGGGAGTTGTCTGAACGATAAGGTACGGTGCAAGGAGGAGGGCATACACTATCGCTCCTTCACCTTAACTTGGCTCTGACTGTCGTTTTTTTTAAGCTTATTTCCCGTAGCTCAGTGGCAGACTAAGATAATTCACTGGCTGTACTTCCTTTCCATGGCATTTCCTTAAGACTAGCATCATTTTCTAGTCTTAATCTCTAGCTTCAACTCGGCTTTCAAGATGGAGAGATGGCAATTTTAGGACAAGTTACAGTAAAAGAGAATATGTATCTTCCTCCACAGCAGCAGCAACAACATACGAAAATAATATGCAGTAGAATCTCCCGTTCCTCTCTCTTTTCCTACGATATTCCTGGAAAAATGGGGAAAGAATAGGGAAAGGAAGTTAATGTCTCGTTTGGGATTTGGGCAGAGCTTGGATGGTGAAGGGAAATTAATCTTACTTGAGAAAGGGGCCCACGATATAGGAAAGGAAAAAAAAAACGAAAGTGGAACATAAACGAAAGTATAATTGTTAGTTTTTCGTCTTAGTATGGGTAGGAGAAACGAGAAGGGGGGCAGTTAAAAAAAGGAGACAGGTTATATCAGTGTGAAAATAGAAGCTTTAGTTCCTCATTCTGTATACTATTTGCATAGAGAAGAAAATAGTGGGAAAAGAAAGTGAAAGAGTAGGGAAGAAAATTTTATCTGGAAAAATGATGTAGAGGAACAGGGAAGAAATATTTGTAACTCCTCTCCTCTTTGTATATTTGACGAAAACGATATTAATTTCTCTTGTACACATAATGTATGTTTGAAAAGAGAGAGAGAAAAAAGGATAATATATAGATGCGTCAGAAAAGTGGAAAAGACAGTGTAGTAAGGAGAAAAGTAATGTGTAAATCTTCCTTTTTGTCTCAGTGTATGGGGGAAAAGCGAAAATGGTAAATAAGCACTACGTCTTGGTGGTGGTGGGGAGAAAAGAGCTAGGGGGAAATTTATTACATCCAATTTCGTGAGTATTTATGTAGAGGGGGATGGGGAGACCAGGAATGAGATGCAAGGATGAGGTAGAGAGGTATGAGAGAGAGAGACAGAGAGAGAGAGTGAGTTGGTGAGTGGGCAGCCTGATCGCAGAGGACATAGTAACAGGGAGGCGATTTGTTTGTTGCCACCCTTTTTGGAATTAATGAGTCTGCCGAGGAAATAGAGAAAACAGAATGTACGAAGAATGAGAAAAAAGTATAGAGGAAAAGAAGCAAATCTTGGTGGGAGATGGGAAAGAGAGGAAGAATCTTGAGAAAAAGGAAATTGTTCCTCTCCTCTGTATATATATAAAAAATATAAAAAAGTGGAAAAAGAAGTATGAATAAAAGAGTATAATAAGGTAAAATAATTGGAGTCCTTCCCCAGTTCTCAGTGAAGTGGAAAATGAGGGGAAAAAATAATGCAGAGGGGAAAAAATAATATGCATCGGTTTCCCCTCTAGTCCTAATTTATGTGGGGGAAGAAGACAAAAATAATAAGAAAAATAAGTCCTTCTGGTGGATTGGGAGGAGGTAAAGTTGAGGGAAAGGGCAAGGTGGTGGGGATGGAGGGGGGATGAGAGGGAATGGAGTGGGGGTTGGGGAAATCACGTGAGGGAAAGAGATACTGATAGCAATGTAAAGAAGGAAATATTAGTTCCTGTTGTCTTCTTGATATGTGGAAAAAAAACTGAGAATAGGGAAAGAAAGAAAAAGAAAGAAGAAATAAGTCCTTGTGAGTAGAAAGGAGGAAGATGGAAGGGTGGGAGTGAAGGGTGAGGGTGGGAGGTAGGGGAGGGGGGTTGGGGGTGAGGGGGTCAGTTGAGGAAAGCCTGGCAGGAAAGCTCTGGGGCACCGGAGGATACAACATCATTAAAAGTCTGGCCCAGGTAGAGAGAGAGAGAGAGAGAGAGAGAGAATGTGTGCGTTTGTTTGTGAGTGTTTATAATTTGTGTATGCAAGAGTTTTAGGTGGTCTGAGTCTGGTAAATGTTGATGGAGGAGAGTGGAATCTGAAGCAACTGCTGTTTGCAGATGATACGGCATTGGTGACTGATTCAGAGGAGAAATTGAGACAGTTGGTAGAGGAGTTTGGAAGGGTGTGTGAAAGGAGGAAATTGAAAGTAAATGAGAATAAGAGTAAAGTGATGAAGTGTACGAGGTTGATAGATGGTAGGGGGATGAATATAGTTTTGAATGGTGAGTTGCTTGAGGAGGTAGATTGTTTTAAATATCTAGGGTCACATGTTGCTGTGGATGGAAGAATAGATGCAGAAGTGAAGTTTAGAATTAATGAAGTAGGAAAGGTGCTGGGAGGAATGAAAAAAGTGTTTAAATGTCGTTCGCTTAGAATGGATGTAAAGAGAAGGCTGTATGAGGGTGTTGTGGTACCGACTGCGTTATATGGGGCTGAAACATGGAATATGGGTGTAGCAGAGAGGAAAAGTTTGAATGTAATGGAGATGAGATGTCTGAGGAGTATGTGTGGAGTGACGCGTATGGATCGAGTGCAGAAATGATGAAGTGCGAAGGAGAACTGGAGTTGTTCGGGAGATGGCTGGTAGAGTTGAGCAGAGGGTGTTGCAATGGTTTGGGCATATGGAGAGAATGGATAATGAGCGATTGGTGAAAAAGATAACTAGATCTGATGTGAGAGGTGTAAGACTGAGAGGAAGACCACGAATAGGATGGATGGACAGTGTGAAGAGAGCGCTGGATGCGAGAGGGATGTCTGTTGAGCAAGGAAGAGTGGCTGTGCGTGACAGAAATAAATGGAGAGAAATTGTGAATGAATAAGTGATGACGCAGCCCTGAGGGGATATTCTCCCGCATTTGGTCTGATCAGCTAGTCAGGTCAGGTGCGGGTAAGGGGATGGGTCTGTTATGATGTGGCAGGGGTAAACCAGTTCTGCTGTCGGGCCCTGCTGTGGATGTCACTGCTTGCATTGCGCAGTTGACCCTTGTGCGGTGTGATGCGGTGAGGATCTGTCCGTTCTCCCCTTTGGGGCTAAGATGCGAATGAATGTGTTTGAATGGATGAGTAAATGGAGAGTGAGTCGTCCTGTCTCGGCTACCTCCCTTTCCTTGGGGGAAGCAGCCTAGGTATATAGATAGATAGATAGATGTATTTTTATTTTTGTCTATGTATGTGTGTGTGTGTGTGTGTGTGTGTGTGTGTGTGTGTGTGTGACGGTGATGATGATGATTGTAATAGTGATGATGATGATATAGACAAAATAATAGTCAGAATTTATTTAGGGTAAACTGAAGCATTATTAATAGCCTTATGGGATTTATATAGCCTGCCTCATATTAGCATAAAGTATCAGAGTAGCTATAAACTGGGCCCTAATGTTCCTCTCTCTCTCTCTCTCTCTCTCTCTCTCTCTCTCTCTCTCTCTCTCTCTCTCTCTCACTGTCTCTCTCGTGAATGTGCCTGTTCATCAGTTCTTTATGTCTATCAGTTCTCTCTGTGTATGTTTATTCTCTCTCTCTCTCTCTCTCTCTCTCTCTCTCTCTCTCTCTCATTACCATTCCCGTCCCCTTTCGCTCATTCATCTCCTAAATTCCTCCCACATATCGACGTTCAGTTGTATTTATAACTTTACCATATTGCATCGCTCACTCTCCCACGTACATTGACAAGAATTCCCACATCTTTTCACTCATTTTCTCACAACTTCAATCCTCTGGGATGCGTGTGTGGTGGGCGTGTGTGTTTATGTGTATATATGAATGTGTGTGTGTGTGTGTGTGTGTGTGTGTGTGTGAGAGAGAGAGAGAGAGAGAGAGAGAGAGAGATTCAAGAACAAAGACGCAAACAGAGATTTCCCAAATTTACGTTCACTTTTGACCCCTAATGATGTAAGGAATGCGAGTGATCGAATCTGGGAATGTGAACGAATACCAAAGGGACGTATGGAGCCTTGGGGGGGGGTGTTGTTTGGGTGGTAATGGTGATGTTATCTGGAATTGGGAATAATGAGTTTTGTTGTGTTATTTCCGTTCGTTTTGATTTCTTTTTGTTTCATTGTAAGAAGGAGATATTGGGAAGAGCCTTCATAATGCGATTTTTTTTATATATATATTTAGTTATGTGTTTTTTATTTTTATTTTTTCAGTGGTAATGATTTTTGCTGTTTGTTTTCGTGTGTGTGTGTGTGTGTGTGTGTGTGTTAATCTTACTGGGAGGTGTTTTAGATTTGTGATAGAATATATTTATTTTGTTGCATGCAGTTGCTAATCTCGCAATGGACAGATCAAGAATTAGGAATCTTTTTTTTTTTTTTCCGTCATGTGTTGATGGTGATAGTTATGGTATATGACACAGAATAATGAAGTCCTGTCATGTGTTATTTCTTTTCATATTCATTCTTATTACTTCGCTAGAGATTACATACGTTTTAATGTATTCTCAGCTGTCAGTCGATTATTCTTTCAACGTAAGGGAGATGGCTTGCAGTGAAGGAGTTGATAATGGCCATATCCAGCTTTTTAGTTGTAAGTTTTTCCAGAGCTCGTCCTCTCTCTCTCTCTCTCTCTCTCTCTCTCATTTTCTTCCTCTGTCACTCCATTTTCTAACTCCTCCGTCTCTTTTTCTCCTTACATTCTTCTCTTTGTTCTTATTCCTTTCTCTCCTCTCGTCTTCTCCTCTACCTCCTTGAATCTCTTTTCGTCCTACCATCTTCTCTTTCCTCTGCCTTTCCTCACCTTTCACTCTGTCTCTATAATTCCATCTCCTTCTCCTTTCCTCTTCCTCTTGTCTTCCCTCTTCCTTTACTGCCACCACTCCTTATCTTGTCTTCCTTCTGCCTTTCCTCCCTTGTCGATCCATGCTGTTATATCCTCTCTTCCCCTTCCTCTCCTCTTGATTTCGCTTTCTTCCTCCTCGTTACTGCTCTTCCTCCCCCTCTTCCTCTCCCCTCCTCTCAACGTCTCTCTCCGTTCTTCGCTTTTCCTATTTCTTCTCCCTCCTTCCTGTCATTCTGTACTCAATAATTCCTTCGTCTCTTCCTCTCCTCTCGCACTGTCTTCCTCTCCTCCCCACCTCTCGCCTCTCCACTTCTCTCTCCTGCTCCTCCTCCTTCCTCTTCCTCTTCTCTTCTTCTCCCTTCATTCTGCCCTGATGTCTTCCGTCTCTCCTCCCCTGTCATACTTATCCACAGTAATTCCCTCTTCCCTCGCTTATTCTCCACCCCACTTCTATCCATCCTCCTTAAGTTTCGTCTTCCTCCCTCGTCTTTTCCTCCCCCCTCTCTCTCCTCCCAATCTTTCCTTTCTCCCCCCTCCTCCCCTCCTCCCCGCAGGGTGATGACACAACATTATGGTCGTATCACCTGGAGTGCGTCATTAGGGGTGGGGGGGGCAAGGAAGGGGGAGATTTATTTCGGATATAAATGAAGAAGGTTTGAGATTAGACACGTTTATGACCGATACAAGCACGAGAAAAAAAATATATGGCAGATTCATACGTACATACATATATTCATACATACGCATACGTACGTACATACATACATACATACATACATACATATATCACAGAGACACATACGCTACACACACATATACTGTATACACAAGAATGCACGTGGCACACACATAAACACAAACTTACCTGTGGTTTGGTTTAAGACACCTACACGACACCTCTACACACACACACACACACACACACACACACACACACACACACACACACACACACACACACACACACACCAGTCCGGTTATATCAGTGCCACCACATGAAGGCGTTCCTCTCCATCACGAAAGAGTAACACAAGCAGTTAAAATTAATGGAGGCGGTCAGGGAGTAATGGGAGTGGCTAAGGAGTGGCGGTAGTAGTTAAGATGTAATGGGAGGTCATTAAGGTGGCTTAATAGTATGGTGATGCTGGTGAGGGGCCCCTTCATGCGTGGGCACTGGTCTAGTCGGTCGGAGGAGCTGCCTGGTTATACAAACGCCCCTCAACTCCCTCTTCATCCCCTGAAAGGAGAATGGTGGATGGAAGGAGGAGAGGAGCGAAGGACAGAGGAGCTAGACAGATGCCAGGAAAAGCCGTAGATAGTAGAGACAGTGAAAGAGCCAGAGAAAAAATAAAGAGTAAAGAGAATGTCAGGAGAAAGTCGCAAGGAAAATAAAAATAATGCAAGGGTGGAAAGGAGAACAAGAAAGAGAAATAAGAAAATAAAGTGTGAAGATCAGAATAACATTAAGACCTCACTAAGACAGCAATGATGGTAGAAGGAAGAAGGGAAAATAAAAATAAGTCTCAAGGAAAATAAAGAAAGAGTAAAGAATATACCAAGAAGAGGTCGCTAGGATAGTAAAGAGGGTAGAAGGAGAGAGAGGAGAAAGGGGGGATTTTGGGGGACGAAAATAGGTTGTCGTTGAAGGGGGAGGGCTGAGAGAGAGAGAGAGAGAGAGAGAGAGAGAGAGAGAGAGAGAGAGAGGTATAAAAATAGAAGAGGGGTCTAAGAACGTTGAGTGGAGAAGATAAATTTGAGATAAGTGGTTTGGGGAAAAAAAGAGAGAGTGAAGGAAGGTGAAGAGAGGGTGGAGGAAAGACATGAGGAGAGAGAGAGAGAGAGAGAGAGCAGTAGTAGTAGTAAGAGAGCTAGTTTCAAGCTGAGAGGGTGAAAGATGAGCGAGAAACTGATGAAATGGAGTGAGGTGCAGAAAAGGAGAGAAATTAAGACAGATGAAGTCGCTAAGAATAAGAAATGAGAGGGAGAGAGAGAGAGAGAGAGAGAGAGAGGGAGAGAGAGAGAGAGAGAGAGAGAGAGAGAGAGAGAGAGAGAGAGAGAGAGAGACAATAGATACTGACGCCGGGAATAAGGAGAGAGGATATAAGAGGTGAAAAGAGTAAAGGAAGATTATAACCGGAGATCAAGAAGGGGAAGAGAAGGGAAAGGGAAGGAGAAGGTGACGTTGTATATGATGGGCTATGAGAGAGAGAGAGAGAGAGAGAGAGAGAGAGAAGAATACTAAGGTAGGAAAAATGTAAAGAAAAAAAAAACGGGAAGGGAAGAAGAAGAAATTATAGGAAGGAAATTGGAGAGAGGAAGAGAAGCCGAGGGAAGGGGAGTGTAGTGCAGGGCAGGGCGGGGCAAGGCAAGGCAGGACAGGACAGGACAGGTCAGGGAGGGACAGATCAGGGCAGGGCAGGGAAGAAGTTCGGCATAAAGAAGAATATACGTAAGAAAAATGGAAGGAAAGACGAAAAGTTAAGAACAAACCCTTACTATCTCCGTAGAACAACAGCCACAATAACAAGAACAGGCAGTGGAATAACAAACAGATAACCATGTAAAACAGACTGAGAAAACGGCCACAGAAAATCCCAAAGAAAGGCAGGAAAACTCACAGGAAAATCCGTGTACAAGAACCTCGAGGGA
>NC_137048.1:35908406-35985906 GCF_032717465.1 Coenobita brevimanus
TCTCCATATTTTCCGGCGAATCGGTGGATACGCTGATACAGTTTCCTTTACTAGGTTACTTAGTGTCTTTACTACGAGGAAGGAGTAGTTTTTCCTTATGTCTTGCTTCCGCCTGACGTTTTTCTTCGGCTCTATCACCTTTACCTTAACCTGAAAAAGATCTCTAACCCCAATTAACCCGATTGATGGCCAGGTCTCGTAAATGATATGTATTAAACCATGAAGGGCCCTTTAAAAAAAAATGCTTCGTTATTTCCTCGAATCGCAAAAAAAGGAAAAAAAAAAAAAAGCGATATTTTGAGCTCGAAGTTGTATTCATTAGCACTCAAAAAAAATACTCAAGCCTAGTAAGTGGTATATATTAAAACATCAAGGGCCAGAAAGAGAGAGAGAGAGAGAGAGAGAGAGAGAGAGAGAGAGAGAGAGAGAGAGAGAGAGAGAGTGAGTGAGTGAGAGAGTCCAGTCCGTATGAATGATTGGCGGTTCCCCATAAGTCTGTTCCCCGCCGAGGTGCTCAAGTGGCCAATAATGAGCCAGCAAAGGAGATGAAAAACTGGAATCGGGAACGGCCGGGAGCAGGTGTGTTGTGAGGCAGTGAAGGGGAGTTAGTGCCCTGCTGCCAACGTAATGAAGGGGGTGGAGAAGGTGGAGAGGGGGTGGAGGGGGTAGAGAGATAGTTGGGTGGGTTGGAGAGTAGGTGAGAGGGGTAGAGGTAGGTGAGAAGGGGTAGAGGTAGGTGAGAGGGGTAGAGGTAGATGAGAAGGGGTAGAGGTAGGTGAGAGGGGTAGAGGTAGAGGAGAGGTGTAGAACGATAGGTGAGAGGGATGGTTGAGAGGGGTGGAGATGGGCTAGTGGGGTAGACAAGGGGGAGGCTGTGGTTCAATCGGTAGAGAGGTGGCCTGCAGTCCTACCGAACCTAGGTTCAAATCCCCGCAGGGGCAGGGAACAGTTTAAGGATTTGAATTTCATGAAATCAGACTTTACTGATCTACCAGAAGACCCGCCGACATGTCGTAAAAATACCCCCGCTAATACTAATACACCAGTCCTGTATGAGACAGCCCTAGCTTGCATTCAGTATGGATGGTAGGTGTTAGCGCCGAAGTGGTGACATGTAGAGAGGTGTATGGTATGTAGGAGGACTACTGGGCCTTAGGAGCAGGCTGTGAAGCCTATGCCCAGAATCGGACACATAAAATTAAAAAAAAATAGATAAGTGGGGTAGAGAGATAGATGAAGGGTGGAGAGATAGGTGAGGGGTGGATGGGAGGGAGATGAAGGGATGGAAAGGCAGGCGGGAAGGGTAGGAAAGTGTTTGGTGGAGGTGGAGACGAATAGAAAGAGACATTTTAAGAGAAGACAGAGAGTGGGAGCAAGTGTCGTGCTGGGAAGGGAGTGAGAGGGATGAGGGGTTGGAAGGGTAGGTGAGAGGGGTGGAGGGGAGCGGGAGAGACAGGCAGGAGAGAGAGAAAGAGTTGGTTGAAATAGAGAAGAAAGTAAACGAGCGGGAGCAGGTGCGTTGTGAGGCAGTGAAGAGAGTTAGTGCGATGCTGGGAACGTAATGAGAGGGGTGGATGGGGGGTTAAGGGGGTGGAGAGAGGGTAGAGAGGGTAGAGGGATGTGGAAAAGGGGTGGAGAGATAGGTAAGAAGGGGAGGAAGGGATGGAAGAGGAGTTGGGAAGGGTGGGGAAGTGTTGGAAGGGGAGGGAGTCACTGAAGAGGAATTAGTGCGAAATTGGGAACGAAATAAGGGGGATGGAGATGAGGAGATAAGTATGAGTGGCAGAGAGTGGTGAAGATGGTGGAGACTTTGATGGAGAGTAGATGTGAAAAGGGGAAAGGATTAGAGAGAGAGAAGGGAGAGAGAGAGAGAGAGAGAGAGAGAGGTGATTCTGATGAGGAGCAGAGAAGAAACTAAACGGGGTGGGCATCAGGTGTGTTGGTAGGTAGTGAAGGGGAGTTAGAGGCCTGCTGGGAGTGTACTGAGAAGGGGTGAGAGGGTCGAGAGATAGGTGAGAGGGTCGAAAGAAAGGTGAGAGGGTCGAGAGATAGGTGAGAGGGTCGAGAGATAGGTGAGAGGGGTAGAGAGGATTAAAATAGAGAGAACTATGGGGCGGACTTGTGGTTGGTGGGGAGATAAAGACGAGAAAGTAAAGAGGGAGACAGTAAAGAGGATAGGAGGCACAGCTGGGGAGGGAATGAGAGACGTGCGGGAATGGAGGGGGATAGAGAGGGGTGAAGGGGCGAGTGAGAGCTGTGGGGAGGAAGAGGCGAGGGGTTGGGAGCTTAGTAACGATACGGAAAAAGAGGTGGCAGTGAAGTGGAGTTGATGCGGTGCTGGGAACGCAATGGGCGGGGTGAGGGGGTGAGAGGGGCGGGGTGAGATATGGTAGGGTTTAGAGAGGGGATGGAGAAGGGTGCAAAGGGTGTTGTGTAAGATAGGGAGTAGTAGTAGTACCGAAAAGAAAAAGAAAGAAGGAAGGTGGGGAAAAGATGAGGGTAGAGTGGAGATTATAAGAAATTTTGAAAAAGAAAAAAAAAAAAGAGGGAAAATGATAGGAAAGGAAATAAGGAAGAAGGAATATAAAGGAAGATGATGGAAGAAGGAAGAAACAGACAAAAGGGAAAGGTGGGAAACAGAAGGCAAAAGCAGTGTGAAAGTGAATAAATAAATGAGAGAGAGAGAGAGAGAGAGAGATTTTTCGGAGGCAATGGAGGGTGAGTGTGGTGGGATGGGGAGTGGAAAAAAGATGATAGTGAGGCAGGCGGGGTGGAAAATGGAACAGGATGCGTAAGTGGCGTCATTTTTTCTGTTTCTGGGGGTGTGGGGGGGATGGGTAAGGCAGGTAAATGGAAGAGAGTGAAGGTAATGGAGAGGCAGAGGTGTAGAGGCAGGTGGTGTGAGGTGATAGTGATGATGTGATGATGATGGTAATGTTATAGGTAGGTAAATGGAAGAGGGTGAAATTAACTCAGGGATAAAGGTGTAGAGGATGATGATAATGGTGATGGTGATGATGACGATGATGATGATGATGATGATGATGATGGCGTTGGTGGTGTTGGTGGTAGTGAAAGGCCGGGGAGGCTGGGGGGGATAGAGAAATCATCAAGAGAATGGGTAGGAAGTCGGAGGAAAGAATAGGTGATGGAGAGGCAGTGATAAAGGAAGAGAAGATGGAGGTAAAAATGTCAAGTTGGGAGGAGAAGAGAAGTAGATGGGAAGAGAAGGGGGGAGTAAGAGGAGGGAGGGCTGTGAGAGAATGGTTACGGTAGGTGAAAGAATGTAGATGACAGTCAGTGATAAAAGTTGGGAAAAGAGGCGAAGTTAATAATGACCAAGAAAAAGGCGAGGGGGAGAGGTAAGCGTAGAGAGGGATGAGGAGAGGGAAGAGGGGCTGAGAACGGGGTGGGTAAGGCATTGAGAGGATAGGTAAGGAAAGTGAACGAAGGGATAGGTTATGACAGAGGCCGTGATGGAAGTGAGAGAGAGAGAGACAGACAGACAGAGACAGAGAGACAGAGAGAATGATATTAATGAAAAGGAGATGCCAAAAAGATGTAGAGAAGTAGAGGGGAGACTATTAAAGAGGAAGAATGAGAGATAGGTCGAGATGGCTAATGAGAGAGAAGGTAGTGATCAAGATGCAGTAATGAGAGTAAAAGACAGAGATGAAAATGAAAAGTAGATGCAGGAAGTAAATACGGGAGGGGGGACTCAAAAAAATGGTAGAAATCAATGGGGGAATGAGTAGACCAGGTGGGGCAGTAGGGGGTGATGGAGAGGCAGTGATGAGAATGGGGGTAGGTAGGCAGTTAAATGGGGTGGTGTAGTTTATGGAGGTGCGGGAGTGTGGAGATGGGTAGGGGAGGGAAGGGGGGGATGGGAAAGACGAAGGAAGGGGGCGTAGGGTGAAGGAGAGAATGGGTAGCGCAGGTGGAAGGGTAGGTAGATAAGGGAGAGGCAATGATGAGAGTAGTGGTAGATGCAGTTGTTAATTGTAGTGGTAGAGGGGCGCAGGTATGAATAGGATGGTGGTGATGGTGATCGTGGTGGTGTTAGTTGTGATAATAGTAAAGATGATGGAGGTGATAGTGATAATGATGATGATAATGATGATGAAATGAGAAAGGAGGAGTTCTGAGAAAATAGGTAGGGAAGGTAGAAGAGGAATAGGTAATGAAAAGACAGTGATGAGAATGGGACAGGAGATGGAAGAGAGAGAGAGAGAGAGAGAGAGAGAGAGAGAGAGAGAGAGAGAGAGAGAGAGAGACGGGGGGTGGGGAAGGGATGCTCTAGTACTCTTAATGGAGGGCAGACGAGTAATGGGCTAAGGTTAATGGTTGAATGGAGCTGATGGAGAGGTAATAAGGGAGAAAGGTGGTTGAGAGAGAGAGAGAGAGAGAGAGAGAGAGAGAGAGAGAGAGAGAGAGAGAGAGAGCAGGGAGTGAAGAGGGAATAGAAGGTCTGGAGCGAAGATAGTACTGTATTATATGATGATGATGATGATGGTGATAATGATGGTGATAGTAATGGTTTTGAAACTTGAAAATTCTCGTGGCATAAGGACAGGGATGGGACAAATTAATGAGCCTGTGGAGAATTTTTAAGCCTTGAATGAATGCTGAGGGAATGAATATATGATTAGTTTCTCTCGACATACGCTTGATAGCTCCAAGTTTTTGTGTTTTTTTCTGTTTCTGGAGACGATGGCGATGATGATTGTAGTGGTGGTGATTGTGGTGGTAGTGGTGGTGGTGGTACTGAAATGAAGATGGAGAAAAGAATGGTGGAAGAGCAACGAGGGAAAACAGTGTGGAGGGAGGGGAGGAGACGGAGAGAGGAGGATGGAGGGAGAGAGAGGACGAGAAGGGACAGTAAGGGAGAGGAAGGAGGAGGTGGAGAGGCAATGAAGAGGGAGAATACGAGAGACAAGGACAGTGGAGGAAGAAGAACAGTGGAGGGAGAGGAAAGAGGAGGAAGAAGGAAGAAAGAGGCAGAGGAGGAGGAGGAGGAGGTGGTGATGGTGGCGGTGGTGGTGGAGGTGGAGGAGGGGGGGGGGAAACAAGCTGGGGACGAGAGTAGTGGAGGGGCATGGAGGGCAAGGTAAAGTGGAGAGAGACAGACAGACAGACAGACAGACAGATAGACAAAATATTCATCATCCATCAAGACTGCATATATTTTAATTTGTGTGGATTGCACCATGTCAGACGGTGTAAGTACAGGTGAGGTGGAGGGGTGGGGGAGGGGGGGAGGTAGCCAGCGAGGCAGCATGGTTTCCAGCTTCCATTTTCTTTCGTATATTTATCTGCAACAGTAAATCCAGAATCGCCACAAGTTCAACCTTCATAGTGAAACAACCATTCTTTTATTTAGTTTTTTTTACCGAATGTTGTCAGTATCAGTAAATGGACTGAAGTAAAAAAATGATCGGATATCAGTAGTTGCTCTTCATTACGTCACTGCGCATGCCCTACACTCCGCCACCTCACACTTTGAGACCATGCAGGAGAGCACGTACGCATCTATTTGTCTGTGTGGTTTTTGTGTTTTTTCGATGGTTATTGTTCTGTCGACGGCTTGTGCTAAAAAACGGGACGAATAATGCATCTAGGAGTGACGAACAATATCCCTGGGAGTGTCTGGGACGAGTGAATGGGACGAACCCGACGAACTACCATCGTCTCACCGAGGTACGTTGTCATCCATTAGCCTTGAGCTTTGTTTCTTTTTATCTCTTCCCCGTCTCTTATATCTGGTCAGTATCATCATATTTCTTGCTGTTTTCTTAAAATTTAGCATCTGTAGCTTTCACCTGCCTAGTTTTATATTGATTGGAGAGGAGGATGGGTGAGATGTTGAAGGATAAAGAAATGGCGATGTTCTGTTAGCCGTGTCTCTTGGTTACCGACGGCCATTTTGTCCGCGTGGCGTCGTTAGTATGTTGCAATTACGTTGTTTGCTTATGATACCACGATTGCTTTGAGAGTAAGTGCACTGATAAGGTTAGGTTATGGGGTTTAGGGGGGTTTTAAGAGGAAGGTTATGAAGTTACATCTGCAAAATACGCGCATAGGGAAAGACACGCCGCCGTCCACTTGTCCACGACCGGAGAGCTTAACACACGCATCCACACCTCCCGCACCGCACCGCACCACACTGAACCACCCCGCACCCCACCCCACCACACCATACCACACCACGCCGCACCACACCACACCACACCACACCACACCACACCACGCCGCATCCCATCACACCACACCACGCCGCATCCCACCGCACTACACCACGGCGTACCACACCACACCACACCACACCTAACCTCACCTCACCACACCACACAACACCACACCGCACCGCACCGCACCACAGCACATCACGCCGCACCCCGCCACTCCACACCACACCACACCACACCACGGCGTACCCCACGACCCCGCATCCCACAACCCCGTATCCCACCACACAACACCACGCCGCACTCCGCCACACCGCACCACACCACACCACACCACACCACACCACACCACACTATGGCGCACCCAGCCACACTACACCATGCCGCACCACACCACACCACACCACGCCGCATCCCACCACACCGCACCACACCACGCCACATCTTACCACACCATACCATACCACATCTTACCTCACCACACCGCACCACATCTGACTGCACCACACCACACCACATCTTATCGCACCACACCACACGCTACACACTGAACCACACGCACCATACCAAGCCACACCACACGTAAATGCACACGTACACGCACCACACCACACCACACGCAAATGCATACGCACACTTACATGCACCACACCGCAACACACCTTACCGCACCACTCCATATTTCACCACTACACACACACACACACACACACACACACACACACACCAAACAGCCCTTCCCCATCACACCGCACCGTACCCCACCGCATCACACCATTACACACTGTACCCTCAGACACTCTCTCAAGCGCACCACACCACACCACACCACACCACATCCTCCACTCACCATATCCGTACTTTTCTTTCTGCTTCCACCTCTCATCGTCTCCCTCCGTTTCACCCTCTATCTCTTCCACTTCCCTCCCCTCCACCTCAACCCTTCCCCCCCCCCACCTTTCCCTCCTTCCCTTTCCTCCCTATGCCTTCCTCCTCCTCCTCCTCCTCCTCATTCTCTCTCCATTTCCCTCTCACTCCCCCGCCCTCCCTCCACCCTCCCCTCCCATCCGCCCTCCCTCCACCATCCTCTCCCTCCCGTCCTCCTCTTCCCCCGCCCTCCCTCTACCTTCCTTTTCCCCCCGCCCTCCACCTGCCTCTTCCAGTCTCCCCCCTCCCCCACCTTCTTCCTCCCCCTCCACTCCCCCACCCTCTCCCCCCTCGTCTTCCCACTTCGCCCTCCACGTCCTGTCTATGTTGTCCTTATCCAGTCCTCCATAATTCGCTCCCCATCTTTCTCTCTCTATCTTTTCAGCCCCCTTCCTTTACCCCCCTCTTCTCCATCCCTCCTAATCTCCGTGTCCTCCTCTTCCATCCTTCACTCCCGTTCCCTCTTTCCCCATCCCCCCCTTCCATCTTTCTTTCCCTTTCGTTCCTCACTCCATTTCTCCTCTTCTTCTTCTTCTTCTCCTCTCTCTCTCTCTCTCTCTCTCTCTCTCTCTCTCTCTCTCTCTCTCTCTCTCTTTCCATCAATCCCTTCTTTACCCTTCCTCTTCCTGTCCCTCATCCTTTACCTCTTCCTCACCCCCCCTTTTTTCCTTCTTCCCTCCAACTTTCCCTGCCTCTTCCTTTTCTCCCTGCTTCTCTCCCTTCTTCCTTCGTTTCTCCCTCTTTCTCCCTCTTACCCAAACTGAGCTCAGCCATCCGGTAAAACCTGTGATCTAAGCTACAGGCTGGGCTACTTTGAGACTAATGTGAGAGAGAGAGAGAGAGAGAGAGACTACTTCTCTGGCTGATCCTGCCTCCACTTTTCTTGTTTTTTTTTTTTAATTAATGTTTTCACTCTTTAATCCTTTGTCCAGTCTAACCACTTTCCATGAAGGTGTATAAGAATGTCGGAAGTGTAAATCCTTTCCTTTCCTCTTTTTTTATCCTTTTCCAATTTTTTTGTTCTTGTAATTGTTCCAGACATCATCATAATATCATAATATATCCTTATTTCTTATACATTTCTTCTTCCATTTGTAATTCTTAAGTCCAAGTTTTTTTTTTATAGTTGGTTTTTATGCATTTTCTGTTTTCCTTCTATACTTTACTATATCTTATTCTATTCTTCCTCTTTTTTTTTTTTCTTCATTGTTATTGTGTTCGGAAATCCAGTCGCTTCGTTGCCTTGTGCCTCATTTACTCTCTTCTCCTCTTCCCTCGATGTTGCAGAAAGTTTTATTATGCGCATTTGCCTCGTCATTTCTCTCTCTCGTACTTATTTTCCACTTCCGTAATCGTGAATGCTTGGGAAAATTCAGCCCCAATCGTATATACTCCTTACATCGTTTATTTTCCACTTCCACAGTCTCGAAGGCTTGGATAATGTCTGTGTCCATTAGATTATGTGTTATATTCTTTTTGCTCCTTTCTCCCTCCTTTTTCCACCTCCGTAACCTCGAATGCTTGGGAAATTTTCTATATCTTTAATATTTCGTTTTCTGTTTTTTCTTTCCCCTCCCCCCCCCTTTTTTTCTTTCAACACGTCCTTAATTTTTAGCTTCCTTAGTTTTTTTTTTATGTGGGGTAAAGGTCTGTCTGTTACGTAATTTGTTTTCTGTATTTTCGTCCCCTGTGTTTGGGATAGTGTGTGTGTGTGTGTGTGTGTGTGTGAGTGTGTGTGTGTGAGAGAGAGAGAGAGAGAGAGAGCACAACAGAGTAATACAGAATAGATATAGGGCTTTAGAAAGGTCACCCTGCATTATAACACACTAACACTCCTCACTCTGCCACTCCTCACACTTCCTCACTTTACACATCCGCACATCACACTGATACACGTGGGATTGGCACCCTTCACACTGTCTCCCTTCACACTGTCTCACTTCACATTGTCATACTTCATACAGCCACACCTCACAGTCACATCTTGTACTGTCATACTTCATACTGTCACACTTCACACTGCCACACCTCAGACTGCCTCATATCACACTGCTACACCACACTGCCACACACCACACATTGCCACACACCACACATTGCCACACACCACACTGCAACGCATCACACAGCCTTTTCCCCTCTTACATCGCACCATCTACTTCCCCTCACATTTCCTCTCTCTCCTTCTCTCCCCTCAAGAGTGTGTAAGTTTGTGTGTACGTAGAGGGGAAGCGAGGGCATGGGAGCAGGGGGAGGGGGGAGGAGAAGAGGGGGAGGGGCGAAGGAGAGGGAGAGGGGGAATAACCAACAAGGGGGAGGGGTTCGTGGGGTGAAACTCTTGCGATGTTTCCTGTGGCGTCTTCCTTTGATGAGGCTTCTGGTGTGTGTGTGTGTGTGTGTGTGTGTGTGTGTGTGTGTGTGTGTGTGTAAGTAGAAGGATAATACGTGTAAGGGTCAAGGAAACGTGAAGGAGTATCTGAAAGAGTAAAAGAAAGTTTGGCTATGGCGTGAGTGTAAAAGAGTGCAGCTGAGTGTGAAAAGAATCACGTCTACACAAGGGCGAAGTGTGAGAGCGTGTGAGAGCGAGGTGTAGGTGTATGTCCGTGTGTGCTGGAAGAAAGAAATCGAAGAGGTTGCTTGAAAGTGTGCAAGGGAGCGAATGAGAGAGAGAGAGAGAGAGAGAGAGAATAACAAGAAGGAGAGAAAAAAGTGAAGAAGGAAGGAGGGAAGGACTGAGAGGGAAGGAATGAAAGAGGAAGTAAGTCAGGAGTACAGGAACCAAAGCAAGAGGGAGGCAAGAGGAGAGAGAGTCAGCAAAGGCAGTTCAGGATATTCTCAGAAGCGCCTCCTCGTTTGCAGGCGGAAGTTACTGTACCGGGGGAAACTATTCTTTTGTACACACACCCTCTTAGAAAAGTCCATGTTCAGGAGACGAAAGGTGTGGCGGTGTGAGGTGAAGCAGTGTACGAGGTGTGGCAGTGTGAGGTGTAGCAGTGTGTAAGGGTGTGGCAGTGTTGTATTTTGAGGTGTGACATGGTGAGGGATGACAGGGGTGGCAGTGTGTAGGTGTGACAGTGTAAAAGTATGGCAGTGTGAGGTGTGGCAGTGTGAGGTGTGGCATTATTAAAGACTGTGAGGTGTTGCTTGTGAGGGATGGCAGTGTGAGATGTGGCAATTTGTGAGGTGCAGTAGTATGAGATGTGGCAGTGTGCAGGGGTGGTAGTGTGAAAGTCTGGCAGTGTGCAGGTTTGGCAGTGTGGAGGTGTGAGTGTGTGCAGTAGTGAAAAACAAGGCAATATCCTGAAAAACGTGTATTGTGTGAAGGAATATTTTGTTATGCAGGCTATTACTAACTCATCTTCGTCTGTTTACATATTTTTATCCTCGTCTTCGTCGTTGTCATCATCGTCCTGTGCACACTAACAGAATTGGGGTTGGTAGGATCTAGAAACAGGGACATTGGACAACACAAAGGGAGAAAAACTATTACTAGAATGTCAAGCGATTATGTATCAGAATGTATTAGACATTTTTAACAGCTGAGATTTATAAAAAGTATTTTAAACGTAAAGATAGAAAGGAATGGAAATGAAACTACAGTATATTGAATGTAGAAAAATATGAGATTGCAGACATCGGAGAGAGAGAGAGAGAGAGAGAGAGAGAGAGAGAGAGAGAGAGAGAGAGAGAGAGAGAGAGAGATTGTGGTGGTAATGAAGAACGGGATAGGAAAACTTGGAGGAGTTACATGGGAGAAGTGGAGAGGAAAGAAGAAGAGAGAAGGATGGAAATTAATGTAAGACAAAAGGAGAGAAAGAAGAAGCGAATGAAACAGAGATAGTAAAAGAAAATCCTGTAGCAAAACCTAGAGGGGGGGGAGGGAGAAATAGAGGCGAAGTAGAAGAGAGAAACTAAGATAACTGTAAAGCAAAAAGAGAAGGAAGAAAGAAAAAAAAAAGAGACAGGGTACCGTAAAGAGAAAAAAATAATAAAGGAGCAGAAAAAAGACACACGTCCCACAGTATAAACTTCAGGGATGGAGAAATGAGTGGCAAAGAAGGAAATGAATAGTAAAGGAGGAAATGAGTGCTGAAGGAGGAAATGAGAAGTAAAGGAGGGAGGGAGTGGTAAAGAAGGAAATGAATAGTAAAGGAGGAAATGAGTGCTGAAGGAGGAAATGAGTAGTAAAGGAGGAAGTGAGTGGTAAAGGAGGAAATGAATAGTGAAGGAGGAAATGAGTGGTTAAGAAGGAAATGAGTAGTAAAGGAGGAAATGAGTGGTTAAGAAGGAAATGAGTAGTAAAGGAGGAAATGAGTGGTAAAGGAGGAAATGAATAGTGAAGGAGGAAATGAGTATTAAAGGAGGAAATGAGTGGTAAAGGAGGAATTGAGCTGTAAAGGAGGAAATGAGTGGTAAAGGTAAGTTGTGTGAAGTGGCTTTGGTCAACCCGTGATGTCCCAACTTTTGTCATTTCGGTTCGTCTTGGTGTGTTGTGTGTACCTTTATTGATATTCAGGGGAGGGGAGAGTGTGTGGTTTGATGTGTGTGTGTGTGTGTGTGTGTGTGTGTGCGTGTGAGAGAGAGAGAGAGAGAGAGAGAGAGAGAGAGAGAGGCATGGAAGAGAATAAACAAAGAGGAAAGCCTGGAAAAGGAGAAAGAGTATTGAGGGAAAAAAGTCAACAAATTAAAGACGAAATAGAATGAAAGACGAAAAAATGAATAGCAGAAACAAAAAAAGGTGGGACATTGATGGCTTGAAGGACGAAGAAAGAATGGGAAAGCAGTGGAAAGAAAAAAAAAGTAACAGACCAATTATTATTATTAACACAAGGCTTGGAAGAAGAAAGGAACAGAAAAAGATAAATAAAAAAAAAGTTAAAATAGCGGTCATTATGAGAAGGAAAAAAAAAAATGAAAGAACAGTGTAAGTGCAAAATATGGTGATGAGATGGTAAAGAAAATGAGAGCGAAGAAAGAAAAAGGGATATGTTATCTTTTAAAAATTGGAATGAGAACTTATGGCGAAGAGAGGGGCAGGAGGGAAGGAAGAGAGGAAGAGGAAGGAGGTGGAGGAGGAGGAGGAGGAGGAGGAGGGGAAAGAAGGTGCAAGGCTGGATAATTTTCAAGAGGGTGGGAGGATACTTTGAAGAGGGTGAGGGAAAGGGAGGGGAAAGGAATTTGGGTGAGGGGAAGGAAGGTAAGGAAAGGTAGAGGGATGAGAGCTTTTAGGTAGCTCCTCTCACTGGATTTGTTAGAGAGGGGGGACTTAGGGTGAGAGAGAGAGAGAGAGAGAGAAGGGGGATGGGGAAGTGCGTGGAGGCGTGTATTTCCACTCACTTTGTTTCCCATTCAGAGAGAGAGAGAGAGAGAGAGAGAGAGAGAGAGAGAGACCGGAGGAGCTGGAGAGAAGATAACAAAAAACAAAGAGGAAAAGATGAGACAGTAAAGGAAGGGAAGAAGGGAGAGAAAGAGATTGGAGACACACAGACAGACAGACATAGAATTGAGGATGAGGGGAGGCGTGTTAGGGGCATATATTTCCCCTCACTTTGTCCCACGTCACTTGCAGGTCCTATGGGGTGGTGAGAGAGAGAGAGAGTCCCCTCACTTTGTTCCCTATTGCTTGTATATCAGAAAAGAGAAAGAGAGGGGAAAGGGGGAAATATGGAGACACAGTGAAACAGCGTAAAAGAGTTGAGATGAGCGTGAGGGGAGAATGGAGGGTGTTGTTGATTTCCCCTCACTTTGTCCCCTGCATGATGAGAGAGAGAAGAGGGGGGGGAGGGGAAGAGAGAGACAGAGACAGAGAGCAAAAAAGAGGGGACAAAGGCATGATGTGAGGGTGAGGGGTAGAGTGAGGGGAAGGCGTTTATTTCCCCTCACTTTGTCTGCCGTCGCTTGCCAGGTCCTATGGGAGGGTAAACACAGGCTGGGTGAGGGAGAGTGAGGGGAAAGGCAGTGTGTGTTGACGGTGTTACGCATTTTGTTGTAGTCTCCCCTCCCCTCCCTCACAACGAGAGAGAGAGAGAGAGAGAGAAGAGGATGATGATGAGGAGGAGGAGCAGGAGAGAGAGAGAGAGAGAGAGAGAGAGAGAGAGAGAGAGAGAGAGAGAGAGAGAGAGAGGAAAAAAACAAGCAGTCCCCTAAAATAGAATAAAAGAATGGAAACTGTCACACCTTATAAGTCATTTCCTCACCCTGTTCTCTCCTCCCCCCTCCCCTTACCTCTCCTACCCTTCCCCTTACCTCTCCTACCCTTCCCCCTACCTCTCCACCCCTCTCCCTTACCCCTCCTCCCCTCCCCCTTATCCCTCCTCCCCTCCCACTTACCCCTCCTTCACCTTCACTTCCGTCTTGTTATACTTGCTCCCATTCTACCTCTTCCTCCTCACCTCTCCCTCTCCTCCTCCTCCTCCTCTAAAACAAAAAGAAGAAAAGCTTGTCATTATCTCCTCCTCCTCCTCCTCCTCCTCCTCCCCTCTCTAAAAATAAAAACAGAAAAGGAAGACAAATTTATCCCTCTTTCCACTTCTCAAAACGAAAAGAAAGGGAAAAATAGAAAAGGGAAAAAGAGCCCTCAAGTCATTCCCTCTAGCCCTCCCTCTCTCCCTCCCCCCTCCCCCTTCCCCTCCCCCTACGTCTTGTTACCCCCCCCCTTCGTCTTGTTACCCTGGCTGGCTTTTGACATTCACCTCGTAGCGCCAAGAAGCCAAACACGAGGGAAGGAGGGGCGAGGAAAAATGTAAGGCCCTGTCGGTATTCTGGAAGACGAGCTGTGACCATTGCTATATCCCCCCCCCCGCCCCCACACCCTTCACCCCACCTCTCGTTTCCCCCATACCCCCCTCTCCTCCCGCCCCCGGCACCCTCACATAGCCCCCCACCTCACTTTACACCTCTCTCATCCCCACATTGCACTCACATTTCTCCTTTCCCCACCCCCGCTTTCCCTTTCCCCTCGTTCACTTACCGTCACTCCCCTCCCCTCACCTTCCCATCTCGCTCCCACATCTCACCCTCCCTCACCTCGTACCACCCCTCACCTACCTCACACACTCCTCCCCTGAGCCTCACCCCACCTCCCACACTCCTCCCCTGTTCCCTACCCACCCTCACCCCAACTCTCCCCTCCCCTTCCACTTCAACCCTTACCTTCACCGCCCCACCCCATTACCGCCCTGCCTAAACTGATCCTCGTTTCTACCACTTTATTTTTAGTGTTATTTTCAGGCGCAGGTTTAGGCGGTACTTTGGCGTGAGGTGCATGTTTAGGTCGCCGTAGATTTTTAGAAGATGGTGAAGTGTGGGTGTCTTTGGCCTCTGAAGACACCTGGGACACTTCATAATAAAAATGATACACGGTTTTATTCAGCAAAAGGAAAAAAGCTCGAATGGAAGGTTGTTGTTGAGTGCGTTTTGTGTATGCTCAAATATATCTAAAATCTTTTGCTGGGAAGTAATAAGAGAGAGAGGGAGAGAGAGAGAGAGAGAGAGAGAGAGAGAGAGAGAGACGAGGGATGAATATTGAAAAGTATATGAAATACGAGTGGAGAAGGATGACAGAAAGATTGAAATGAGTGAAAATAAAGAGAGGGAGGGAGAGTTTGATAATGGGAGAGAGAGAGAGAGATGGATGGGCAGATAACGGAGGGCTAGGAAGAGAGAGAGAGAGAGAGAGATGGGTGCGGATATAATGAGGAGGTGTATCAGTTTAAGAGCGACAGTCATGGCAGAGTATGGAGAGGGGTGAGGGATATTGTCTTTATCATGTAGGGTCGTGGTCAATATTCCTCTTCCATGTTGAGTGGTTGCACTTGCTTTGGAGGCGCAGACTCCCGTTCCAAAGCCCATTTCCCTGTGCACACTGTTGATTTTCCATTTTTTCTGACGCTCATGACAATAGAATTATAATGGTAAAAAAATGAAGGCTTAATAACTCAAATTAGCAAACAAACCCGAAAACATATCAAGAAAAAAGGATGACTTAGGTCCAGTATAGTCCAAGGATTTTTTAGTTCTCTCTATTATTATTATTATTTGTTTTTTTTGGCCTTAGTTTAATGTAGGGGAACTGATTACCTATAGCGATATCTACCCTCTCCATTTCGAAAAAGAATCTTCCAACATGAACAGAATCCCTTCGTGGCATCATAAATAAGCCAGATCGATAGGATGTTTACCTCTCTTACAGGCTGTACGCTTCATTGGTGAGCAGAGTAATGGAGGTCGGGGTGTGGCATGATGGTGTGTGTGTGTGTGTGTGTGTGTGTGAGAGAGAGAGAGAGAGAGAGAGAGAGAGAGAGAGAGAGAGAGAGAGAGAGGTGGGGGATAAGGCAGTAAAGATTGAGAGGAAAAATGCTAACAGGAAGAAGATGTAATGGAGCGGGAAAGATAAAGTTGGGGGAGGTGAGAAAGTGAGTGAGGAAATGGGAGAGAGAGGGGAGAAAGGAGAGGTGAGAGAGGAGAAAGAAGAGGGAAATGAAGGAGAAATGAAGGATGGCGAGGGGAGAGGGAGGTGAGGGAAAGGAGGAAAGGGAGAGAAGAGAATGGAGATAAAAATGAAGAGGGGAGAGATGAAAGGGAATGAGTGAAGAGGAAGAGGGGGAACGAGAGAGAGAGAGAGAGAGAGAGAGAGAGAGAGAGAGTACCTCAAAAACGCCTTTCCATTAACCCTCTCACCCCATCGCCTGGTCTGGGTATTTTATTCTCACCAACTGCCATAGGATTTAATCAGAGAAAGAAAACCCCTCTTGGTGGAGAGAGAGAGAGAGAGAGAGAGAGAGAGAGAGAGTAGAGGTGGAGGAGGAGGGAATGAAGGAGGGAAGGGAAAGTTTAGCAAGGAGGAAGAGGAAGGAAAGAAAAATGAAGAGGAGGAATAGGAAGGGAGGAGTAAAACCCAAGGGAGTAGAAGGGAAGAAGTAGACTTGAGGCAGGGGAGAGAGAGAGAGAGAGAGAGAGAGAGAGAGAGAGAGAGAGAGAGAAAGAGAGCGCAAAGAAGTGTGTCTGAAGAGGTCAACATCAGTGCCTCTCATGCTTTCCCCTTTGATCTCGTGAACGGGATATTATTTTTGTGTTCAGAAGAGAGAAAGAGAGAGAGAGAGAGAGAGAGAGAGGGAGGACGGGAGGTTGAGAAAGAAGAGGGTGAGATATTTAGGGTAAAAGAAAAAAACAGAGAGAGAGAGAGGGAGAGAGAGTCAACACCAGTGCCTCTCATGCCTTCACCTTTGATCTCGTGAACGGGGTATTATTCTTGTGTTCTGAGGAAGAGACGTGGGAGATGGAGAGCGAAAAGAGACGGGGCCAAAGAAGGGAAAAGTTGGGAAGGAAAGGAGAGAGAAAGAGAGAGAATGTGAGAGAGTTCCTTTGCCTGCTCTCTGCCTTCACCACTCCGTCCTGTTAGCTCTTCGGAGACCTGAGTTCGCTAAACTTTGTTATTCTTGTGTGCCACACCGACGCCTTTCCAACGCACACAGACACACGCACACAGAAAACGTACATACCTTCAGCTCCTTTACGTGTATGTTTGCCTCTTGACACACACACAGTACGCACATACCTCCAGCTTTTGTGTGTACTTCCCGACGAACACAGTACGCTCACAGAATATGCACATACCTGTAGCCTTGTGTGTGTGTGTGTGTGTTTCTCAAGACTCAGAAAGTAAGGATTTTTAAAGGTAACATACAGGTATTAACATTATCTTCGTTTTTACTCCATTTTTTTTTAAGCCTTTCCCAATAATCTGTGCCAGAGAATCACCAAATCTCCACACTTGAGCTTTTTTTTCCTTCTTCTTCAAGGTCGTCAGTAAGAAGTAACTTAGGTTTTCTTTTTGGTCTGCAGTAATAAGTAGCCTAGGTATTGGTGTATTTTTTGCAGCGTTTCGTCTAAATATTGTAGTTGTAATATTCGATGCTGTGAGGAGTGTGGAAAGAGTAATCATGTATTTTTCAGTGTTTGTGTATATTTGCTGTATGTTTATATTGGTAACCTAATGATGTTTTCCTTATATACTTTTTCACTCTTGTATTTGTCTGTTCTTTCATGTTTTTCTGTCAGTAACGCAGTCAAAAAATTCATTGCATGGAGGATTGTATAAAGCTAAGTTCTCATGTAAAGTGCTGCTGTGTGTTTGCTGGAGGGTATATTGCTAAGCTACGGATATTGCCATGATCAGCGTTTTCAATGTTGCAATTATTTTTGGTGGTGGTGGTGGTGAGGGGTGGTGCGATAAACAAGAGAAGAAAAATAAAAGTGAATACAGTGGGATCACCATAGCCCCCAAACTTTATTTTCCATTACCTTTCGCACGGATCATGAAAGAGCTTTTGTATCACAGCGTCTGAAGTAATGAGTTTTTTTTTTTTTCAGTGTTTCGGCTAATTAGGCAATCAGAATGACCATTACTGTCAGACATAGGTAAATCATTCCATCGTCAATACATCTCTATGTTATTTTTGGCAAGTTTATATCAGTTACTCATATGATTAGCATTTTTACACCAGGATTTTTTTTCTTTTGGGGAGGGGGGAAGGAAGCCGATGAATCACTTAAAACAGTATTTTATAATTTTCTATTCCCATTTTTCTCGGTCATAAATTTAAGCAGAATTTTCATTTGAAGTTGTTAAGTATTGAGTTTTTATTGTTGTAACATTTCCTATCATTTAAATCGTCAAAATAATCAGTGCTATCAGAGAAAGTTAGGTCAGGTCGCCCTGTGTGTGTGTGTGTGTGTGTGTGTGTGTGTGTGTGTGTGTGTGTGTGTGTGTTTCTTGCAAATTCAGATACTGCAGTGATAAGCCATTTTACTCTTACGTTCCCTGGACCAATTCCCCCAAAAATCAATGCCCGGGAATCGAAATAAAAAAAAATCATCAGTTTTTTTATTCAGTTCTCTTTCACACAGGCACCATAAATTAAGACAGCGGGGCCGCCTTTGAGCCTCCGTTGGAATTCATTCAATACGCGGTTATGGCAGCACGCTCGTTATTAAGGCCCGGAGAATTAGACCATTTCCCTGTATTGAATCGTCGTTGCCTCGCGTTGCCAAATCGTTCAAGAATGCCGGGGTTTTGGAGCGGCGGGCATTTTTTCGCGAATGGGCTGGGTGTTGTTATTGTCGGGGGGGGCATTGGGAATTTTAAGTGGGACGAGAGAGGCAGACTGGCTGGTTGTTATTTCATGCATTCTGCCTTCAAGGTATGTTTTAAATTTAACGCCAAGTTAGGTTTTACCCCGACTGCGTACGTGCATAAACAAGTGGTTGGTACGCACATGTGTGGACCGCTGCCTGCCTACATGGTCGCTCATCGGTTACACACACACACACACACACACACACACACACACACACACACACACACACACACACACACACACACACACACACACACACACACACACACACACACACACACACACACACACACACACACACACACACACACACACACACTGTTCTGCCTCAGAGAGAGAGAGAGAGAGAGAGAGAGAGGGCTGGGAAAATCAACACAAGTATTTTCTGGGGCCAAGACCCGCAGGCCTGACTTCATTATCTGGGAGAGGCCTGGGGGAGGGAGGGGGAGGGGGAGAAGAGGAAAGAGGGAGGGAAAAAGGGAGGAAAGAGGGAAGGAGGGAGAGGATATGGATAAAGGGAGGAGGGAAGAGGGGAGGGAAATTAAGGGAGAAAGGATTTAAAGGAAGGAGAGAGTTAAAAATGAAGGGAAGGAAAAAGGGAAAAAACGAAGCAGGGAATTTTAGGGAGAGGCCTTAGGGAGTGGGAAAGAGGGGATCTAGGGACAGAGAGAAAAGGGGAGGAAGGGTGATGAATGGAGGAGGAGGAGGAGAGGGAGGAGATAGGGGACAGGTGAATGGGGGGAGACAAAAAAAAAATGATGCGAAAGATGAAAAGGGAAAAGAGAAAAGGAGAAGAGGAGGGGGAGTAGAAGAGAGAGAAAGAGAAGAAGGGATACAGGAGGATGAGAGAGAGAGAGAGAGAGAGAGAGAGAGAGAGAGAGAGAGAGGGCAAAACAGGGGTATATAATCCATTCACTCAACGTTATATCATTTTTTTCATGATGGGAAGCGATTCGATTTTTTTTTCTTTTTTAATTCTTGGTATCTCTTAATTTGATGAAGTTCAGGATATTTTTCGAGCAGGAAGGGTAAGATAGTAGTAAAGCCTTCATTAATCCCTTCACTACCAGACGTATACTGGGGAAAAAAATCGTCCGCAGGGAGAAAGAATATAATAAAAAAATCTCTCACTCAAGGGGTTAAAGGAAGCCAAGTGAGAGAGAGCGGAGAGAGAGAGAGAGAGAGAGAGAGAGAGAGAGAGAGAGAGAGAGAGAGGAAAATACAGAAATAGAGATATACCTGATAGAAGGAAAATGTGGAAAAATGCCTGGAATAAAGATGTAAAAGGAAGAAGAAAGTGGAATGGTATAGAAAGAGGAGTGTTAAGAATAACGTGGAAAAACGGGAAGGACGAAATCTTGAAGGAAAGAGGAGAGAGGAGCTGAGGAGGAAGGTAAAGGAGAGAGGGGGAGGAAACTTGAGACATAAAGAAAAATGAAGGAAAAAAGTGAATAACAGAGAAGGAGGTAAAGGAGTGAAAGAGGTGCGCTCTCGGGAAATTACGAGAATCGGATGTTATGAAGGAGAGGAAGAAGAGAGAGAGAGAGAGAGAGAGAGATTGAGAGAGAGAGAGAGAGAGAGAGAGAGAGAGAGAGAGAGACGAACGAAAATTGGAAGAAAAAATATGCAAGAGGAAGAGGCAAAAGTAGAGACGAAGTGAGAACATAACGTAGAATGTGTGTGAGCGAATTTAAGAGAAAATAAAGATAATATGAAGAAAGTGAGAGGAAAAGAGAGTGCGAGGGAAAAACACACCGTCCAATGAAAGGAAAATAAAAAGATAAAAAAGTGAATAAATATGGGAAATGAATTGGTGCATGGGTAACTGAAAATAGAAGTAAGCGATGCGGTAAAAGATTTCTGAAAGAGAGTGAAAATTTTGGGGGTAAAGGGGAGAGGGAAGGGAAAAAGATGATTGGAAAAGATTTGGAGAGCCCGTGGGAACTGGAGAGAGAGAGAGAGAGAGAGAGAGAGAGAGATTTACATAGATACACACACGACACAGACCTTGCGAATCGTACTTTGGTTATCTAGCCTTAATGTTTTTATGTTTATACCAAGACATATTTTCTAATTATAAAAGTTAGAGAGAGAGCGAGAGCGAGAGAGAGAGAGAGAGAGAGAGAGAGAGAGAGAGAGAGAGAGAGAGAGAGAGGAACAGCACTTCTTTGTGACTATAGAGATACTTTACATACACATGCTATGAATATCTTTTTTGACATGTCGTGGAGGCAGGAAAGAGAAAATCCCACAATAAATACAAAGATTTTTATTGTCAAAGGACTTACACAAAAAATGAAAAGAATAAAACCAACTCACCGCATAGGACAGACAGCGTAGGACACATTTTATTTACGGTATTTTTTTCCTAGGATGTAACAGAGAGGAATTGGATCCGTGTGTGTGTGTGTGTGTGTGTGTGTGTGTGTGTGTGTGTGTGTGTGTGTGTGTGTGTGTGTTTAGCTGAGGTATACCCGCCAGCACTGTGGCAACCCATTCTATACACAATGCACATTACACGCTCCATACCAGCAGTTCCTCTTCTTTTCTGTATTTCCTCTTGTTATACAGCATACACTCCATGCTTGTACACCCTCATATCCTCTCTTCATACCAGCACAGTTTACCTTATATTGTCTGCGTATCTATATCACTTTTTTTACCTATTTCTCTTTACCAATTACTTCTGTACTTCTAATGTCTCGTGTACCTGTTTTTAATTTACGTTTCACACCTGTATTCACCTGGGCTTATATACTTTCCATGGGCTGACAATACATTCATTAAGTTCATATCTGCCATTTCTTCCTTCTTTTATCATCATCATCATCATCATCATCATCAACCTGAGTCAGTTTAGTGTAAAAGGCTCTCCAATCTTTTATCACTTTGACCTTTCTCCTCTGCACACACTTGCATATTTTTCACTCTGTAACACACTTCATTCTAACATACCTTCATTCTGCTCCCCTCCGTCGAACCTTGAATATACTCACACATAAACTACGTATATATCTCGATAATTAAAAAACTCTGGATAATCTATATACAGAAAATAAATAGACTTAGAACCTATTATATTACAAAAGAACTCTACTGTACATTACACATAGGGAACTGTACATAAAGGATAGAAGTAATATTATGTACATAGTGTGGTTTGCTGTGTTTTTGGATTTGTACGCAACGACTTAAAATATACGAAATAGATGAAGCACTGCAGTAGGGGATTTTTTCGTTTTTCATGTTATTCTTTCTTCCACTAGACGATTTTATTCAGCTTTCGATCGACCTCATATTGAAAAGAGCGAGGACCAGTTTCCATCAACCCCTTCCCTGGTCTAGAAAAAAATCGCTAGGTGGTAACAATAGCCAAAAAAAATCAAAAAAATCTCAGTGAATACGTTGATGCCCATTTTTTTTTATTCTTACGTAGGGGAGGCTCTTGGAACTGGGATGAGGTTAAATATAGCGTTAATCCCTCACTTCTAACAGCCCTACTAGGCAATAAAATCGTCTCCAGACGGTTTTATTCAACTCAGGAGAGACTTATAGATCCACAGGGGTTAGATCTAGCCTTCATTAACCCCTTCACCACTAGAAATCTAAGCTGAGTCTGATCGTCTGTCGGTAGGAAGAATATAAAGAAAAATTCGCCTTCGTAGTGAATGAATTAGATAAGAGACAACAGAGTGACAGGCTCTTGTTTCTAGTAGCATGGGAGGCTACGCAACACCTTTTCCAGAGCGATTTATCTTGCATTTTTCACTGTAACTTTCTCTTGTATGGTTTTTATAGCGTCTTAATATCCATACAGTTTAAAGCAGTGACATACAGAAGGATGTTAAGGAGCAAAAAAAATGGCGCAAGGAAGAGTCCTATGCCGTACTACAGGTGACATTGAAGACCTGTTAGTACCTTTTCATTAGCGATTTATTATTTTACAACTTAATTTTCTCTCTTTTTTTTTTTATATTTAAGATTGAGATAAGTTTGCCACAGTAACATAACAGTAGGATAAAAGGATGTAACAGGCAGAATAAATCGCAGATGCATAGGTATTACGAGCCCCCCGAAGCAGCCAGAAATGCGGGCCTTGAACCGAGAGAATCAAGGCTTAGATAATTAACCCATAGCGTAATGATATGTACACTGTTTGACCCGGGTATTTACAGTGAATTAGTGTCAACCCAATTAGTTATAATGGAGAGGAGCGATGGATTACCTCCCGCCCTCTACCTGTCATTAACCCCTTCAGAACGAGGATGTCTCATGTTTTTATTCTTGATTGTTTTTTATTTTTCAGCTTGGGAGAGATAGACTTTTTTTCGTTTTCATTTTTAGTTATATTTTTCATTTCCCCTTGAGAACGTGGATGTCTCATGGTTTTTATTCTTGATTGTTTTTATTTTTCAGCTTGGGAGAAATAGCCTTTTTTTTTCTTTTTTTTCTTTTTCGCTGAGGGGTTAGTTATATTTTTCATTTTCACTTCAGAACGAGGATGTCTCTTGTTTATTATTCATGTGGTTGTGAAATTAACTTGGGAGAGATGGAGGAACTTTTTTTTTTCTTTTTTTCTTTTTATTTTACTGAAGGGGTAAGCTGTATCCCTTATTAACCGCTTCACAACGAGAGGTTCCCCCCAGGTTAAATAAAAAGTCTGAAGGCAGAAAGAAAAAAGCATAAGACGTGATCGCATTGGAACGGCATATTGATTTTTCGAAGTGGAGAGAGGGTAGAGAGAGCCTTACATAGCCTCTTCATTACTAGAAATCCCTCCTTAACTATACTCCCTTTACTTTAACTTGGCCCACGATTTTGTCCTTTTACACCTTGTTTCGCCAACATTTATGACAGATTAAGACAATACTGTGGCTATTTATCCTTTCCACAGCACTTCTTGGTGACTAGCATCATATTGTAGGGGCAGGCTATTGTTACACCTTAGCATTCAGGAGGGAGAGATGGCAGTTTTAGGCCAGGTTAGAGTGAAAAGTGTATAGCTTCGCTCGGAGATGACAAGAATTCGAACGGAAAAAGATGCAGTCATATTAAAAACAAAAAGATTCGAGTAAGATGACAAGAATAATAACAGTAAGAGATCTAATCGCATTAAAGAGATTACAGAAGAATCGGGTACCATTAAATCCCATGGTACCGTGTGTGGGTGTGCGACGGGTTCAGGACAGGTGAGGGCAGGTGACAGGCGCGGGTCCCTGGTGGCATTACGTGATCCAAAATCCCCCCAGCCACCGCTTCGGGATTCGAATCGATGCACCCACGGCACATGTCCTTCACCTAGACCCCCCCCCCCACCAACACCTTCACCAAGCATTCTGTATCATCATCATCATCATCATCATCATCATCAACAATCATCATCATCATTATCATCTCGACAGACTGTTTTACCATCATCATCATCATCATCATCATCATCTCGACAGTTTTACCTTCATCATCCTCGTCATCATCATCATCATCATCATCATATACAAGATAATTTTACCACTTTCAGTACCATATCGTTTTATTTTCTATCATTCATGCTGCCACCAGACGATTTAATGGGGTTTAGAAAGGACCTCGTACTGAAGATGCTAATGAAGGATAGAACTAACCCCTTTGGCCGGAAAAATATCGCCTGTGTTGAAAAAAATCGCCTAAAAATTGAAGATAATCGCCTAAAATTTAAAACATTCGCCTTAAATTCGAAGAAAATGGCCTTAAAAAATTTTAAAAAATCTTAAATTGAAAATATTGCCTTAAAGTTAAAGAAAATCGTTTAAGAATTGAAGAAAGTCGCCAAGAAATTGAAGAAAATCGCATTAAAATTGAAGAAAATCGCCTTGAAATTGAAGAAAATCGCCTTAAAATTGAAAAATCGCCTAAAAATTTAAGAAAATCGCCTTAAAATTGGAGAAAACTGCCTAAAAATTGAAAAATAACCTTAAAATTGAAAAGAATAGCCCAAAAATTGAAGAAAATCGCCCAATTAATGATAATCGTCTAAAATTGAAGAAAATCCACTAAAGATTGGATAAAATCGTCTTGAATCTGCAGGAGTAAAGAAAAGGAGTCATCTTAATAAAGGAGTTAAAGGGTTTCACGTAATAAAAGAGTAAAATGTATGGAGAGAGAGAGAGAGAGAGAGAAAGAGAGAGAGAGAGAGAGATAGGGGTGCTAACGAGGGAGCCTGCCAAGCCCGCGAGGACACACGCAGGTCCATTCAAACATACACGTGGACATTTAAACGGCGGTGTGTGTGTGTGTGTGTGTGTGTGTGTGTGTGTGTGTGTGTGTGTGTGTGTGTGTGTGTAGTAATTAATCACAAAGGAGATGCCAGTTAACGCAGCCCACAGTACCAAAAATAGAGCAAAGGTACGCAGCGGGTAGTACTGTACTCTCATTCACACTCACTCACAGGTAGTACAAACGCAGCGTCCCTTTAAGCGGTGAATATTTAGGTAATATCGCGTCGTAAAAGGTATCGGGAAGCCTTTGATGTCCACGGGAGTGTGAACCCCCGTGAACCCCCCTCCCCTACTAGAGAGAGAGAATTAAAAAAAACATTACTTTCCCCGCATTCATTCACTCAGTAATTTCTTATAACGTAGCGAATTGAAGTATACAGAAATTATTAAAGTGTATATACCAAGGCTTTACCTGTACTAGGGAGAAAAACTAGGGCAGAGGTACACAGCAGGTAATATTGTACCTTCATTCACACCCTCCCCCCCTCCCTCAGGTAGCACAAACGCAGTGTCGCTTTAAGTCGGCCAGGGTATGAATTAGCCAGCACTCCATCAGGCAACACACTCACCGCCACTCACTCAACAAACAAACACCGCTTGAAAAGTATTAAACACACGGGCAGGCGCGGAATAGGTTACTGGTGAATTAATGTTAAACCTTCCGTGTAGGAGTAAACAGTAAGGAAAAATGGCAGGTGTGGTAGCAGGTATAGGCTGAAAAATATTAGTATGTCTGTCGTCTCCCTTTCACCCCTGTCTTCCGATCTCTGTATGCCTCTCTCCAGTTTACACATCCCTCTCTCAGATACCTCTCTACCCAATCCTTGCATCTCATCCTTGGTCTCCCCCTCTCCCTTTCCCCTCCATCCCCCCAGTTCAGTCATATTCACTCTGTTAGTGTATCATTCTCCATCCTATCCACATCGCCAGACCATCTAAAAGTATTTATTCTGAGGCCCCACATAAATACCACAACGTTTTCTCATTTGTCTGTCTGTCTCCACGTAACTCCACATGCTCCTCTCAGATAACATTTCTCTTTTTTGTGTCCTTCCAAAAGTCCCCCCCAAAAAGAGGTACGAGTAGGAATGTAGGAGAATCACGGTGTAAGATAAATGTGAAATGTGTGCAAATAGACGAAGGCAGAAAAATCATATCAGGGAACGGATTCAGAACGCAGCTGCTACGTACGGTAAGGAATTGACAGCGTGATTTTGGCGGGACGAAAAGTTGTGAAATGTTCCGCTGGCTGGACGTGGGGTGAAAGGAATTACTGAGTCGGCGGTAAAACGGTGAGGCTAGCGTCCTGATAGTCCCACCTTAGCCCCAGCACCCCACACACGCACGCACACACGCACGCACGCACATATACACATGCATACATTCATACATACATACGTAGACACCTCACTGCCAGCTTACTGTAATCTCATGGCTCTGCTCTTTTCTCCCAGCCACAAATGCATATATACATACATATTGCATACATAAGAGTATATACCTTACTTCTACACTACTGCAGTCCATTTTAGTCCTGCAGCACACCCCACACATGCATACACGTACATAGCTATACAGAAATACACACCTCACTCACACTTCACACACACACACACACACACACACCAGGCCAACTGTATTTCCACCTTAGTCCCACTCCCCCACCTTATCCTCCACCCCTCATCCCACCCCCTCCACACACACACAAGCCAGGCGTGCTATCAGTATTTTGGCCAAACAAATTCTCTATCCCCGGCCTAAAAGGATCCGCGGGTCTTTGGACATTTGTTCCTGTTGACTTATGCTAAATTCCCCAGTGTGGCTTTCCAACTGGCACGTGGATTAAACCATTTTCGACCTGGGACTATTATTATTATTATTATTATTTTTTCGCTCTTTCTACCGCCGTGAGACTTTTTCTTTCGTTGATTTTTTAAATTTTCTTGTGTTACTGTCATTTTTTTTTTTAGTTTAGAATGCTGAGAAGAAACAAATCTTTCCTTTTATTCAGTATAAATTAGGAGTGAATGGATTAAGTACATCCTCTCTTAGTAAAGGAGTACAAAGGAAAGCATATCGGACCTTTTAGTGGTTTTAAGGCTATTTGTACGAGTAAAAGGGAAGGTAACGTAACTGTTTTATGAGCTGACGACACGGACAGAAAAACAGGAAGGCTCATCGTATAAGATGTTTAAAAAAATCCAATAATTCGGTCACCAGAACTGCTTTTTCATTTTACTTTTCGCTGTAACCAGATGATTGTATGCAAATCATGGGAGATTTCTGGTGTTGAGGGGGTTGGGCAAAACCAGTATTTTTTCGTCCGCTTCGTATTCCCCGTAAAATACGCAGTACGGCTTTCCTCACCACCCGACCTTTTAAATATTCCACCACCTCACTCACGCCACAGCAAACGCCAGTCCTCCTCTTTTGAACACAAGGTAATTAGGTTAAGTCCGATCTCTTTCAGGTATTTGGCTCTCTTCCTTCCACTTACTTCTAAATCCTTCTTTCCTTCACTAATGTCTCTAAATGAAAACTCCTTCTTTTGTCCCTCTAATTTATGTGTACGTTATACAGTATATTGATTGATGGATGGATTGATTGGCTGATTAATGGGCAGTGGCTTTAGAAAAATTGCATACCCGGTCATTTCCTTACAGGCATATTTTGGTGAACAGTCCTGCATCATACGGTAATAAAATGAAGGTTTTATTTTCAGCATTTTTCCATGATACACCTACGCGCATTCAGAACTCGTCGCGAATGCGTTGCAGAAATCAAGACTATGGTTCCTCATTTTTTTTTCTTCACAATTACTCACGGCCAGATGTCTGAGAACACGTTACAGAAAAATTCCCATGTTCGTTGTTTCTTTTTTCTTCTTGTTTTCTTTCACATTTTTAACACTCGCTCTGAACTCTCATGAACATCTTATAGAAATGTAATCGTGGCCGTTTTCTCTCATTTTTCCTTCTCACACACTCATACTTGCTCAGAAATTGCACACACGGATATCAAAAAAAAAAAAAAAAAATCCCGGAGATAATGAAGTGTCAGTCATTCATGCTCCTTGCAGAAAGAAAATCATGATCTTTTCCTCTCACTCTTGTCCAGTCACACGCTGTCAGTTGCTCTCTTACGAACATCTTGCAGAAATAACAAAAGTAAAATTGTTCTCTTCTTTCATGTTTGTCCAATCACTCACACCCGTACTTTCATTCTCGCTTACTGCCACTCCCACTCACGCACTCTCACTCCCACTCTTATTCCTTCACACTCGGTCACAAATTTTCACTCCTATTCCCACTCACTCACTCTCACTCCAATTAACTCCCACTCCCACTTCGTCCCCTCATTCAACCCACTTTAACTATAATGCCACTTATTCCCACTTCTACTCTCATTCCTTCGTTCTCACTTCCTCACTCCTACTCATTCCCTCACACTCACTCCCTCACACTCACTCCCTCACTTTCATCCCCTCTCGCACGCACCCAGCCTCAGCAGTAGCGCAAAAGCCCGGCCATTCAGCGTAGCAGTAAATACTCTAGCCTTAGTTAGAGAAAACCCCACACAGGATTCCGTCTGTGATGAATAACACTCGTACCGGTACCCAACACCCTTTTGTTCTGCCCCCCTCCACCCCCCTTGTTCCACGCATCCACCCTCATCCTCTCCCCCACCCATACCACCCCACCACTCCGACTCCCCAACTCTCTACTGCCTCTTCTGTCTCCCCTGTCCACTCATTCCCCTTTCCCTCCGTTCCTATCACTCATACACTCCTCAACCTTCTACTGCCGCCTCCACCACTCCCACATACCCCACTCCTTCCCCCACCCATCCCCATCCCAGCAATCCCCACTTCCCACCCCTCCACTGCCCCCCATCATCCACCGTTCGCTAGACAATGAACACTGTAGGAATCACTGCGGGAAGGGAGGCCGGTGTAGAGTATCATGCTTTCATCCTAACCTGACCTAAAATTGTCATCTTTCCATCTTCAAATATTAAGCTGTGAAAATAGATTAAAATATGGATGCTAGTCACGAAGAAGTGCCCTGGAAAGGATGTAGAGCTGTAGTATTGTCTTGTTTCCACCATCGATCTACGTGAAATAACTGAGACAGGATGAAAGTCTGGGCCAGGTTTACGTGAAAAGAGTAAAGGTCGGATGGAAAGCGAAGGTGGGAGTGTTAGAGGTTTGCGTTCTCTGTTTTTTTTTTTTTTTACCCTTTCAGTGCGATGACATACTTTCGATTTTTACTCATGCTACTTTCACATAGTTTTGTTTGGGAAAGACGTCTTGTAGCAAAAGGATTAATTAACACTATATAACTATTCCAAAAAGAAAAATCTCCAGTGCTTAATAAATCCTTCAAGATGGACCACGAAAAAAAAATAAGTCTTGGAAATGAAGGGTTTAAGAAGCCATTATTAACACCTCTTTCTTAGCGGTTTATTATTCCACAGCACTTTTTCGACTTGACATTCTCCTTCTCGCAACCATGATAAGGTAAAAATTCATGTAACTCATCTGAAACGTGAACTTGATTAGCTGCAGGTATAAGGTGCCATTCCCTTTCAGTCCGCCTCTCTTTTCTCGGAGGCTAGGTAAGTAGTATACCAGGTAGTTGAGCCCCAGGTTATATCAGTGCCACCACATGGAGGCGTCCCACCCCAGCACCAAGAGTACCAAAAATAATATAAGCAGTGGGTTCAGAAGAGAATTATAACACTGTAAACGTTGCCACAGTCCTTAAACAATAAAGTGTTAAAAAATAAAGAGGTATCATACGAAGATAAATTGACTGGTAAAGGATGTACAAGGGAATATTAATGTGAAGTATATAGGAAAATAAAGTGGTAAAGGACAAGGTGCCAGGGAGTCTCCTAGGGCCACAGGGATAGGGACCCTGGTGTGGCGGTGGATGCAGCGTCGAAATTCACTTTTGGGATTTGTTTTTGTTAGTCTGCCGGTGGTAGTTCGCAGTGACAGTCTTTTTTTGCAGCTGTGTGTATTTGTGTGTGTGTGTGTGTGTGTGTGTGTGTGTGTGTGTGTGTGTGTGTGTGTGTGTGTGTGTGTGTGTGTGTTACTGGGTGCTTACGACGTTTGTGTGTGTGTGTGTGTGTGTGTGTGTGATTACATTATATGCTAAAAGTAAAGCTTGGCTCATATGAAGACACGCACACTCAGTATTAGTCCTTAACACACATTCTCACACACGACATTCTGGTAAGACATCGTACTCGCTTAAGAATACGTATGAAATCTTAAACAGTATAGTATGTATAAAACAAAGGCAGTTGGCTGTGGCATGCAGGGTCAAGAGAGAGGGCATTAGGGGCATTAGGAGACATGCAGTAAATGGGACGAGGTCATGGGAGATCAGGGAGGGGTAAGGTCAACGAGGGAACGTGGCTACAAGGAGTGGAGAAAGAGGGAAGGGTTGGCTCCACGGTCCAAGAAAAACAGATGTACCCGCCTGTTTATATATATGATTAGCCGTCAGGTCTGTGCTGGACCCAGGAGAGGCCCTTGTGGGACGCCAGCAGTACGACCTTGTGTTTAGTTAACCCCTCCACACTTAGTAGGAAAGCCTAGTTTAGCCCAGCATTCCCAGGAAATCCTAATTTAGCCTCGACACTTAATCATACTTTAACTCGGCACTTTTTAGGATATCCTGGTGTGCCCCAAGACTTTTAAGGAGATCCTTGTTTATAGCAACACTTTTTAGCAATTCCCAGTTTAGCCAGACACTTGTAGGAAATCCTAGGTCAGCCCAACATTTATTAGCAATCCATACATTTTTCTCACGTCTGTGCTAGACTCAGGAGAACCCCTTGGGAGCTTCTAGCACTTGGACCTTTTGTTTTGTTCCCCCTCCACTTATAAGGAAACCTAGTATAGCCCAACACTCATAGCCTTGCTTTACCCACCTCCTTAAGGAAATTATCCTCTTGCCCTCCACATTTAAGGAATCTCAAGTTTTGCGGAGCAGCGTAAGGAAATCCAAGTTTAGCCCAACACTATAGGTCATACTATCGCTAACCGCCTCAAGGAGATCTATGCATTTTTCCCACTCATCGGGTCTGGGCTGGACCCAGGAGAAGCCCGTGAAGAACACCAGCACATAGGCATGTATATTTTCCCCCTCCTCTTGTTGGGGAGATCATAGTTAGCCCACCACTTTATAGGCGATCCCATGGTAGCCCTTCACCTTCAAGGAAATCCTTGTTTTGCTCAGCGCCCACAACTCGTTATGAGATCCATACACCATTCCACTCGGCACGTTAATCAGGTCAGCCACGTTTTAATTCTAGGATTATTTTGTCAAGCAAACTTAACTCGTTTGTAAATGCATAATTCAGATTTCTTTGACTACAACACTTATAGCGAAAAAAGTTTATAATTCCAATTATATTTTATCCTATCAGCCAGACACGTACCAGTTTCACATTTCTTAACCAGGGATCGACTTATCACTAGGACTTCATATCCCTTCACATCTCAGATTCTGTGTTTACAAGCCAGGAGCATACTTGCAACATTTAATTGTGATAAATTGTTTACTCTCCCATATAATATTTTCTTCGGGGGGGAGACTTAAGGTATACACTATTTTACTATCCCTTAAAGCCCATGGAATGCTCAGTTTCTCTTTAAGGGATGGCTTGAGCAAGTGTTTGCTTATTTTCCTTATCAACGGCGCCTACATGTAAGTAACTGTAATCTGTAATAGCAAATCTATTGACTCCTAAACTAGCACCAAGTTTCAACACCCTTGCCGCCTTTGGGTTTAACAGTCTCCTTAATATCGTTCTTTTTCAGAGTCGGGTGTCCCTGGATGGTGGTGGCAGGATCGCCGCTCTTCGGTAACCGTAAGTCACAACCTCCCGTTCCGTTCACTGTGACGTCTGTGGTCTTCGGTCTGCCAAGGGTCATGGTGGACCGCAGAGCAGGGTTGGTGTAGAGATTGTTAATTGTTGTGACGCCACCAGAGTCGTACCTGCTGGTAAGGGGAGTAGTAGTTGGCAGGTCTGCTTGTCGCCTGCTGGGTAGGGGAGACGAAGGGGGAGGGTTTTTCTTATTCTGCCTACCGGGTAAAGGTGAGGAAGGCGTATCGAATCTTTGGCTTTGACTAGATAGTGTTGTCGTAGGTAACGCCTCGCCCTTGCTGCTGCTGGAGGTGTAGGAGACAGGCGTTGGGGTGGAATCTTTAAGAGCTGATTTTACCGTAGGCGAGGAAACTTGCGGATTACTGATGAACTTTTCATCCGCGGCGGACGTTGGATCACCCGGAGTCCGGTCACTCGAGGTTGGTGATCCTTCCGGGTTTTGATCCACTAGGGAGTTCGGGGACTCAACCTGACGCGTGGTGCTAGGCGACGAGGACGAGGACGAGGAGGTTGGAGGGTGTTCGGCTGGGTTAGGGTCCGAGGCTGTTGGGAGGGCCTGTGATGGGTTCCCCGGTGTGGCGTCGGCAAACTCATACTCGCTGTCCTCCTCAGCGTCAGACTCGGGTCGGTAAAGCTGAGCCAGTTTCTCGAACCGCTGACCCCAATCGTTACGGTAGTCGAAGATCACCTCACTCTTGGAAGAACCTGGGGAAAGACGGTGAAAAAAGACATATTAATATAGAAATGTCCCGTGAAAACAATGGCAAACATCATATGAATCAATGTCCTTCATCGGCCACCCCAATCGTTGCGCTATATTGGAAGAACGTGTGGACGAGCGATAAAAATGAATGAATGAATAAATGGATTAAAATAAAAACCAGATAGTATTTTTCAGTGTCCCGGGAAAATTGCGGCAGACATCGCGTATTAAGTTTTTTGTCAGTTTGGGTTAGATTCTCAGCCGTAGTACACCAACAACTACTGATATATTTTTAGATGAATGATGGCTGCGACTAATCTATGTTCGCCAGTGGGGTTATCGGTAAACACACAAATTCACGTAGAAACATAGTACGCGGAAAAATACATTCACACACAGATGCATTCACTTTTAAACTGTTATTCACTTTTAAGCTATAAAACACACACATACACCTCTCTCTCTCTCTCTCTCTCTCTCTCTCTCTCTCTCTCTCTCTCTCTCTCTCTCTCTCTCTCTCTCTCTCTCTCTCTCTCTCTCTCTCTCTCTCTCTCTCTCTAAAACCCCATCTTCCCCCAGCTTTGCTAAAATAACGCCACATTCATTCTTACAGCGTAAAATAAGGCACGCGAGTATTCAGAGTTTATTTACGTGAAGCGTCCCATTTTGTTGCAGGTGCAGCCTCTCATTGCAAGCACCCGAATGGTCATGTAAAGGGAAATTGCATCACTCAGGGACTCGACCTCTCCCCCACCATTACCGAACGGGTCATTGTACGGGTTGTTGCAGAGTTTTGGAGCTGCAACACGGCCTGGGTGTGTCTGTGTTGCAGAGTGAATTATGGAAATGACTGTTGTGTTCCCTCGTGCTGGATTGGTCAGGCATATTATTTCTTCTGTTAAGTTGCATATCATATTAAGTTTTAGAGAGCCATATATTAACTTTATACACATTTACTTAGTCATATATTAAATTTATAAAGGTTTCGTCTCACATTTACTTTCAGGTAGTCATAAAATAATTCTATAAGCCTCATCAATATATGCTCTCAGGGAATCGTATGTTCATAATCTTAAGGTGTATCAGATATTTGTTTCAGAGGATCATGTTACTGTTCTCTAAGTCTTGATGGAATTTCTGTGTCGTATTAATAGGCTTACTTCTCTGTTATACCGGTGAATAATTTTTTTTTCTAATAATTCAGCTAACTTAGTCTTCTTACGAGCCAACCAATTTTTGTGTAATAACGTTCAGCCACCGAGTGTATCCCGATAGTCCTCTCTCCCTTCTTCCCAGTTCCTGCATCAACTCACCCTTCTCTCCCCGCCCTCCCCTTCATCATCTCCCCCGGTTTTCCCCTCTTGCTTCCATCAACTTCCCCCTTTTCCTCCCCTTACGTATTTCCCCTTCCCCCCTTCCCTAGCGGCGAACAGGACTATATTTTCCAGAATGAAGTTGATTGTAGCGGCTGGGCGGTTTATCCCTTTTGAACTTTCTTCCTACCCAGACAGACGGCGCGGCATCACTAACGAACCCCCTCCACTTCAAGATAGGAGAGGGGAAAAATGGTGGGGCGGGATGAGGGGAGGAGGGAGGTAGAATAGGATTATCACTGTGGACGCTGTTACATATGATTAGGGAAACTGCCACTGAAGGTAAAATCCCTCGTAGATATAAAGCCACATTAGCCTAAGTGGTCTCTTTTTTGATAGATATCGATTTTATTTCCCTCTCGTCTAAGGGAAGTCTAGTGTACAGTTTTGCCTAAGATTTCGCCTCTTCTTCTCAATTCTCTCTGTTGGATATCGAAAATAATAATACTAAACTGCTAGAGGATTCGTGTATTATCTGTCCATAAATGGTTCTTTGCGATATGATGCGTCAGAGAGGAAAGTGACGGACATGAACTAAGTGTGGAGTAGACGCAGTGAAAAAGTAGAGGAAATTTTGCCCCATTACTGTATAGAGAATAAAGTCAGCCAGTAAAATCCCTCGCTGTAGCAAGAAGGAAATAAATGGAAAATGAGCGTTGTATAGAAGTTGTTAAGGAATACCCATGCTGATTATCCACACACGCCCAACACCCCTTGCAAATAGCCACACACACACCCAGCGCCCGGTGCAAATATCCACACACACAAGCAAGGCCCGTGCTAATATCCACCCACCCAGGCCCTGATTCATTGTCGCGATAAGTGGGCCAGGTGTGAATAGGAAGAGAAGCAGGGGCCTGGTGGTAAGGTGGCAGTGATATCGAAAATCTTTAACGCAATCAGGCTGGCGGATCGTTTGGCAAGTTGTAAGGAGGGAAGGAAGGGGTGGGGAGTTGTGCACTTAGGCATATTAATGACGCTTCTTACCTACGTGGTGGGAGGGGAGGGGAGAGAGAGAGAGAGAGAGAGAGAGAGGTTGAAGAAGTGAGAATTGTTCGAAGAAAATGAGGGCTGGAACTTCTTTTTGCCTCCTGGATCCACTGATAATGAGAGAGAGAGAGAGAGAGAGAGAGAGGTGGAAGACAGTGAGTTAGAGGGTGGAAAGCGAGAGAGGGGAGATAGGGAGCGAGTCGGAGGGGATTAAATGTAAAGCAAGAGGGAGAGGGATATACTGTATGAGAGAGAGAGAGAAAGAGAGAGAGAGAGAGATTCCACAAGTAACACCTTTAAGTCGCTTTTCCGTGATTCTGTGTAACTTTTTCTTATTGAAGTTACATTTTTCTCTCCATATATGCAGTATTCAGCACGCTTTATATATTTATTTATTTATTTTTTGTCAGCTGTGTGTCTGAGTGTGTATAATTGTTCATAAGAGGCCAGAAGGTAGAGTATTGCGGTAGACAGTATATTTTGTGTGTAGAAGCTTAGCAGGGGTCAGAAAGCAGACAGAGGCGAGCAACATGTGTGTATGAATGTTTGTATCAGCGTACGGGTGTGTTAGTGTACGCGTGCAGTGGCTTGCCGAACAAGAGAAGAGAGTGTGGCAGCTGACATTTATTTGTATGCATGTATGGATTTGTATTTCAGGGTGTGTAGGTGTATATGTGTAGTTATTGATATGAATGAGTGTATGGGGGTGTGCATAGCAGCTCACCCTATGCCAAGAGAGGACAGTGAAGCAGCCAACGTCTATGTGTAAGGATCTGTACATGTGTTTTTGATTGTGCATAGGTGTATATTTGTTTATGAATGTGTATCGATGGATCTGTGAATGTGTTTATGTAGGTGTATGTGTGTGTATGGTTGTTTGCGTGTGTGTATGGATGGATTTGTGGATGTGGTTTTGAGTATGTAAGTGTAGGTGTGTGTATGATTGTGTACGAGTGAGTATGGATGGATGTTTGAGCGTGAGTAGATGTACTGTATATGTGTGCATGAGTGTGTATGAGTGTGTGTGGATATTTTTAGTACTCACCAGAGGCCAGAGATGAGAGTGATGCTGCTGACATCTCGTCCCCCTGTATATTGTAGTGACGAACATCATCCACATCTTGGTTTTCCTGATCCACCTGACGAAATGGACGAAGGAAGAGTGTATTAGAGGATTAGATACATACATACATACCGTACACACATACATACACGCATACAAATACTGAAACATCATCTACACATTGGCTTTCGTGGTGAATCTGACGAACTGGTTGAAAAAAGGGTGTAGTAGAAGATTGGATACCTATACTGATACACTTACACTTGCAAATACACACACACACACACACACACACACACACACACACACACACACACACACACACACACACACACACACACACACACACGCACACACACACACACACACAAGGATGAGAAATCGCTTTTGAAAATCGTGTATGCAGAGAGTGACTGACAAGACTGACAGAATAATAGATAGATTGACACGGACTAACAGACAGAAGACAGATTTTATACGAGAGAGAGAGAGAGAGAGAGAGAGAGAGAGAGAGAGAGAGAGAGAGAGAGAGAGAGAGAGAGAAGGCACAAACCAAACTCGCCCTGTTGAAATTAAAACACACACACACACACACACACACACACACACACACACACACACACACACACACACACACACACACACACACACACACACACACACACACACACACACACACACACACACACACACACACACACACACACACACACAATCATATAATTTAGATAAAGTAAACAGTAAAAAAATTCCAGTTGTATTCCCATTCGTCAAAGCCTCAGCCTTCGATATCTTGATGCCTTTCCCAATTCCTGCCTCACTCCTCCCGTTTCTTACCGTCTGAATGTGACATAAACTTAATTGTGTGTCCGGGTACGAAGACATTAGGGAAAAACAAGTCGAACCCCCTATCCCCCCACCCCATCTACCCCTCTTTCCCCCTTCCCTTTCACCCCTTTCCTCTACCTTCACCCCATCCCCATGTCTCACCCCTTCCTCCTACTCCTTCACTCTTGACCCTTTACTCTGTTTCACACCCCTCCACTTCCCATATTCCACCCGTTTCTCTTTCCCCATACCCCTCTTTACCCCCTCCTCTATCCCTCTCTGTTTCCCCTTAACTCTCTCCTCCCTCCCTTCCCCACATCCCTTTCCCACACTTCCCTGTCCACCTCATCCTTATCCCTCCTCTAAATCTCTCGTTTCTGTTTTCTTCTCATTTTCATTTGTATCACCAGTTCTCATCCCACTCCCCCTTTCCCATCCCCCTCCCACTTCCCCTTTCATATCCCCCTCCCCCATCCCTTCCTCCTTCCCCTTTCTCTCCCCCTACTTCTTTCTCCCTTCCCCATTCTCCAGTCTTCAAGCATTACCATTAAAGTCCCTTGCGCTATCCTTATCACTTTCTTATCTCACTCATCTCTCTCCCCTCCTCTTATCACCTCCTCCCTCCCCCCCCTCACCCTCACACACTCTCTCTCTGGAGTACATTTGTTTTGAGGAAGATCCCTAACCCCTTTCAGCTCAGTTGATGACCAGACTTAGTCAGATTGGAGAGGCAGTTTGAACAGTAACCAAGGAGACTCATTCCTACCCCATAACTTTAGTCTCATCGAATTTTATGCGACTACAACTTAGTATTTGAGTAGTGAGAGTGGCCCAGTTCCCTCAGGTGAAAACAGACAGACTATATCTCTCACCTTGGCCACGTTTTCCTTAATAAAGTCCCCGATGCTGAGTCCTTCGGGCATCTGTGCAAGAGGCGCCGTCAGTCTCTGGCAGGCGTCCTGGGCCACGTCAGGCAGGGTGCCCTCGTTCTCGTCTGTGGGGGTAGAAATGATAGATAGATAGATAGATAGATGGATTGGCAAATGAATAGATAGGTAGACAGATACATAGACAGACAAATAGGTAGGCAGAGGAGTATAGAGAAAGGCTAACAGCGACAGACTTGTTTATCCTTTCGAGGCTGTTTGTTATAGGATAGGTTATAACTATTCTATGAGAGAGAGAGAGAGAGAGAGAGAGAGAGAGAGAGAGAGAGAGTCGTAAAGGTGACAGAAAAAGGAGATGTTTGAATGGTAGAGAGAGAGGGAGAGGGAGAGAGAGAGAGAGAGAGAGAGTCGTAAAGGTGACAGAAAAAGGAGATGTTTGAATGGTAGGGATCCCCCGACTCTTCATGATAAGGGAAGCGGAAAAGAGATGAGAGGAGAGGAGGGGAGAGGAGAGCAGAGGGAGGGAGAGGAGAGGAGAGTTTTTAAAGGTAATTGAGCGTAAGTTTGAAGAATACTTGACGTCTCTTCTGGGTACTGAGTGAAGTGTAGTGGCCAAATTAGGGTCGACCAGGTTAAGTTAGACTGAGTTAGATCCGGTTAGGTTAGGTTAGGTTGGATTGGGCTAGATAAAAGTTATAAAATAGCTTAGACTCCGGTAGATGAACTTTGAATGGGGGTTAAAAATTCTCTCGAGTAAATGCCTTAGATGACACACATTCACCCAGGTATTTTATTTACACTTATACCTGGCGATCATGTCCAGGTGAAACTAATCCTGGAGATCAAAGGGTTAAGCACGCAACACTAAGCCTAGATTTACATATGAACGCCAGAGAGAATGGCTTCCTCATTCAGCCTCCTACGCCCTGAAAATAACAGTAAATAAAATAATGAAAAGGCGTATAAAAAATAAATAAATAAAAAGGAGTTTATTCCACATCCGGTATGCAGAAAAATAAAATCGTGTCCGGTTGATTTTTTTTTCTGAAGTAAATCGTCAGCAGGTAGTGATATTAAAGACAAAAAATTATCGTACTGAAAGGAGGAAATGTACTCGCGCTTCTGAAAATTCTCGAGCCATAGAGAACTTAGCTCCTCATTGCCTTATGTATTTTTCTTCCTCGTTCCCAGAAAAAATAATCTTAAAAATACAAATTCTTGGACAGCGAATATATACCAGGTGGAAATAGGTAGGTAGATAGGTAAGTAGGTAGGTAGATAGGTGGACTGATGGACAGATATAATTTTATAAGATAGCTGGATGAAGAGATAGATAAATAGATAGGTAGGTAGATTGCTAGGTAGGTAGGTAAGTAGGTAGATAGGTGGACTGATGGACAAAGATATAATTTCATAAGATACGTAAATGGGTAAATAGATTAACAGATACATAGGTAGATAGGTAGGTAAGTAGGTAGATATGTGGATTGATGAATAAAGTTTTAATAAGATGGTAGATAGATATAGAAGTATAATTTCATAATATAGACCTTCATATCCCACAGTGTCTTGCTTATTTTACTTCCTCGTCCACAGAAAAATTATCCTAAAAAAATACACACTTAAAAAGGAAATGCTTGAGGTGGAAAATAGCAATTCATTCGCTGCCTTGCCTCTGGGGTCTCTGCTGGAAACCCCTCTTATGTAACTCTTATTCTGATGTAAGATCCCTTCGCCTTTCTGGAGAGAGAGAGAGAGAGAGAGAGAGAGAGAGAGAATGAAAGGGAGAAAAAGGGGAAGGAGAGATACGGACATGGAGTAAGGGGAGGAGAGGAAGAAAATAAAATAAAGATGAGAGAGAAATTGAAAGGAGGAAGGGAGAAGAGAAATACTGAACGGAGGGAGAAGAAAATAAAATAGAGAAAAAAAAAGAAAGGAAGGAAGGTAAGAACAAAATAGAGATAGAGGGAGGGAGAGAAAAAATGAAGGTAAGGTGAAGAAAAATAGACACGATAGAAGAGGAGAACAGGGATAAAATGGATGATAACAGGAGAAATAAAGAAGATAAATGGAAGGAAGAGGTGGTAAACGAGAGAGGGAAAACGAATAAAGGGGGAAAGAGGAAATGTGGAATTGAGCAGAATGTAGCAGCGAGTTGGTGATAGATAGATAGATAGTAACACACACACACACACACACACACACACACACACACACACACACACACACACACACACACACACACACACACACACACACACACACACACACACACACACACACACACACACACACACACACACACACACACACACACACACACACACACACACACACACACACACACACACACACACACACACACACACACACACACACACACACACACACACACACACACACACACACACACACACACACACACACACACACACACACACACACACACACACACACACACACACACACACACACACACACACACACACACACACACACACACACACACACACACACACACACACACACACACACACACACACACACACACACACACACACACACACACACACACACACACACACACACACACACACACACACACACACACACACACACACACACACACACACACACACACACACACACACACACACACACACACACACACACACACACACACACACACACACACACACACACACGTCAGAGGCAGCGAACGAGGGATTTCAGCCAGCGCTTCAAAACAATATCGGAAATCGGTGGAGCACTTCCTTGGGGGATCTTGTGGTCGCGGGGCCTGGCAAAACTGCGCCCATGATTACACGTAGCTTAGTGGACTAGGCTTGCCACCACCTCAGCCTCGTTAGTTGCAGATTTGTGTCCTGTTGATGCAGACTCGGTACGGGGCCTGCACTTGTGGGAACTTTAGTGTGTGTAAAGAATAATCATGTATATCTTTATGTGTGTGTGTGTGTGTGTGTGTGTGTGTGTGTTGGCACAGTCAATACCCCAATGTTTTTCCTACCCACAGGAAATATGTTTACAAAATCATTACACTTGCGTAACCCTAACATCTGCTAATGCCAAAATAAAGCCAATTATAATTAGATGTCATTATCATTAATATTATAATTGTTTTTTTTTTGGCCTGGTATGATGCATAGGCTATTAGGGCTACTGGATCCCGCCCTCCCATCGTATTAACATGAAAATGACCTGATATGATAATTCCAATGCCCCTGTGTATTGCTAGGGATGCCATGCTGGGGGGTGAGATGGTCTGTGTTTGTGTATGTGTGTGTGTGAGAGAGACAGACAGACAGACAGACAGACAGATAGACAGAAACAAAACCAGAAGTAAAGAATCGGCAGTCAACAAAGAAAGAGACAAAGACAGAGACAGAGAACAAACACAGGCTCATATATAAGCTTCAAGAGTCAACCAAGAATTTCTGTGTCAAACTCCTCGGTCTGAGATGGTACCCCTCCTAGTCTGGTCCAGTTGTCCCTCTCCCTCTTGTGTTTGGTGATGGCTCTCCAGCATCCATATTTTTCTCTCTCAGTCTCCCCTATCGCCCTCCTCTTCCTTCTCTTCTTCCCTTGTTTCTTTTCTCCCTTCCTCTCCCCTGTCTTCCTTCCTTCCCCGTTTCTTTCTTTATTCTCTTGCTTTCTCCTATCTTCCTTCCTTCCTTCCTTCCTCCTCCTGCTCTTCATTTTCTTCCCTTTTCTTTCTCACTTCCCCTCCCTGTCATCCTTCCATCCTCCTCCTCTTACCTCTCTCTCTCTCTCTCTCGTATTCAATTCTTCAGCCTGTTTCGTTTCTATCAAGTCATCTCTCCATCATTTCTCCTTTCCTCGCACGCTTTTCTCCATTACCCCCCTCTTCCTCCGTCTTTCCTTTCTCTCTCTTTCTTTCTTCCAGATTTCTTTTCATATTAATCCTCTTTTATGCTTCATGAATCCCCGTCCATTTCATCTCGTCTGCGTTTCTTCATCTTGGTGTCTGTCTAACCTTTTTTTTCCTTCCATCCTTCCTCCTTTTACCTCTGTGTTTTCTCCTTCATATCGTCCTCCTTCCATTTCCTTTTCCAATCTTTCATTCAGTCACTATATCGCTGAGAACAGAATTATTGCGGTTATGTATTTTCTATTCGTTCTTTCCTGTAGGATTTTAATGTTTCTTTTCGTGTGTGTGTGTGTGTGTGTGTGTGTGTGTGTGTTTTTTTTTATGTCGCGTGGTGTTCCTCTTAACTTTTTCGGTCTGACGATTTCATAGAGAGAGAGAGAGAGAGAGAGAGAGATTGTAGGGATGTGAATTTCGTTAAAAAGGTCTTAGCTGATTTTCCACAAGACACACCGACATGTCATAAAAACCACCCTCTTTAATACCATCACATCTTTAATACCATCACACCAGTCTGGAATGAGGCATGGATTCAGTATGGACGGTGGGTATTAGTGTCACCCTTTCCTAATACCGTCACACCAGGCCGGAATGAGATAGCCGTAGTATGGATTCAGTATGGACGGTGGGTTTAGTGCCCAGGTGGTGATATTGGTAATTATACGGTGTCGTCTTTTGCGAATAGGAATGTTTGGCCTTAGGAAACGGGGTATTATATCTGTGTCCGGAGTCAGATAGATAGATGGATAGATACATACATACATACATACATACATACATAAACATAAGTAAATAAACACAAATTATTTCTTCTTCAGCGTCCATATTTTTCTCCCTCAGTATTTCCTGTCTATGTTTTCATTATTGTCTTTTGTCTTCTTCAGTCTCCCCTGTCTTGTTCTTCACTCTCTTTTGTCTCCTTCTTCTCCTTTTAAACTTTCTCCTCCTCGCTTGTCTCTCCCCTCTTCTCTCCCTATCGATCTTCCTCCAGCTCCCTCTCTCCTTTCTCCCTTTTCTAATCCCTCCCTGAGTCTTCGTTTCTCCCTTCCCTTCCTTTTTCTCGCAGTTCTTCTTGGCTTCTCTTCCTTTCCTTCTTCTTTCATTCCATTTTCTTCTGAGCCATTGATTTTGCTCTCTCTCTCTCTCTCTCTCTCTCCACACACACACACACACACACACACACACACACACACACACACACACACACACACACACACACACACACACACACACACATACACACACCTTTTCTGTTCTTCCCTCTCCCTTTCTTTAACCCTCTTACACTTTTTTCCTTTATTTCAATTTTTTTCTGATGGTCAATTCCTTCTGTTTCCTAATATCATCTTCCAGTCCCCTCCCTCAGCCTCTTTATTACAGCCTTTCCTTCCTCCACTTTCTCTTCCTCCGTCTTGCACTCACCTACCTCTCCTTTAACATCCCCTTCCCTCCTTTATCCTTCCTTCCCTCTGTTTATTCCTCCTCCTCCTCCTCTTCCTCTTCCTCCTCCTTCTCCTCATTTCTTCCTTCCCCCGTGTCTCTTATCCCTATCCCTCTACCTTCTTCTTCCTCTTTTCCTATCTTTGCTTCGTTTCTTCCCCAAGTTTTTCCTCTCCATTATCCCTCTCTCCCTTCCTTTATTTCTCCCTCTCTTTCTCTCCCTGGCTACCCTACCTCCGTTCCTTGTTCCGGCGTATCTCTCCCTTTAGCCTTCTTTCTCCCCCCGTCTCCTACTTTTTCTCCCCTCCCTCCACCCCATCAGCTTCTCTCCCCCCCTCCCTTCCTCCTCCATTATATCCCTCCTTTCCTGTATTTTTCCTCCTTTCCTCCAGTGCCTACCCACTCCCGCGTCTTCCCAGTCCCATTCCAACTTTTTTTTTCTTACTTTTTCCTGCCGGTAGTGGCTGGATGGGGGATGGATCTAGTACCTCTTTGTTTGCGGTTACATTGTTCCGTCGGGTTTATCCTCTTATTGTTCCTACCGCCCAGGCCTCTCGCTTTCACATTTTTTCACTTTCTTTCATTCTTTCACTTTCTCTTTCATTTTATCTTTTTCTGTCTTTCATTTTTTTTACATTGTTTCATCTTTACTTTCATTTTTTCACTTCCATTTTTTTTTTCAATTTCATTTTTCACTTACATTCATTTTTTCACTCGCTTTTATTTTTTTTCTTTCCTTTCGCATGCATTTTTTTTTTTTACACTTCCTGCCATTTTTTCATATTTTTCATCTTCTTGTCTCTCATTATTTTTTTTTTTTCGATGGCTGTATTTTTTTTGTTTCTGTTAATCATTTTTATTTCGATTCCTTTTCCTCTCCCTTTAATTTTCGTTTCACTTTTACTTTAGTTCACTTTTTCTTTTTTTATCTCCTTCGTTTTGTCATTCTGGTTTTTTCTCCTTCCTTTATTCTTTCTCTTTCTCTCTTATTTTTACTTTCGCTTCCCCTCTCTTTAATTTTTCTGTCTCTTTCGATTCCATTGTCCTCGCCTTCTGTATATCCATTATTTTCTCTAGTTTTTATTTTTCCATTTCCTTGTATTTTTTTTTTTATGTATTTATCTCTGTTTCGTTTTTCTTTTGTTTTCTTTATTTCGCCCTCGTTCTGTTTCTCTTTTCCCTCGAATTTTTCTCCTTCCCTTGATATGGGATTTATCAGGTTATCATAGTGCCGGGGGGATATATATAAAAAGGGAGAGGACCGTCTGTACACGCACACATGCATACACACATTCTCTCTCTCTCTCTCTCTCTCTCTCTCTCACACACACACACACACACACACACACACACACACACACACACACACACACACGTCACCGGATTGATGGATTGGCATGTCCGAAATAAATTACCACACTGAAAAGTTAGGAAAATATAACCCTGTCCAATTTCCAGACGCAAAATAAAATGCCCGTCAGATCGAACAAATGTCGTGTAACGGTCTTAGGGACATAAATCAGAGGATAAAGTTGGGAACCGCAAAAATTATATGTTTTTTGAGGGGGCGCAGGGTCCTTCATTTCTCCCCCCCAACTCAATTGACATTTGCAATGGATATGTTGTAAAAGTGGGAATAAACGTGAGGGATTTAAGGAGCTTGTGGAGTGAGACTGACTAGGAGTGTGTGTGTGTGTGTGTGTGTGTGTGTAAGTAGGGTTGTTAGAAGGAGAGGAGGTCCGAGGAAGAGATGAGGGGATTAGGAGATGGATTAAGAGAAGGGGTGAGAATGAGAGGAATTGAATATACAGTATTAGGTAGAGGACGAGAGGGGATTAGGGATATGGTATAAGGGAAACGAGGAGTAAGTGGAGGAAGAGGAGGAGGAGGATTGTGGGAGAAGAGGTCGTTTCTGAGTAGGGACAAAAATACCCTGAGGCAATTTTTGTTTATGTCTACTTTAATGTCTTTGGGATACGGCATAAGACAGTAAAAAACTGGCAAAGTAAACACACACACACACACGAAACAGGGGAAAAAGAAAGATACAGAAAAATAAAAACGAAAGAAATATATAAATTGCTTTAAATGCAATATTGAAACGTTAGGAAAAAATCAAGAAACAATTACGCAAAAAAAAAAAAATAAAACGATACCCGAATAGAAAAAGAAAAAAAGAAAAATAGAGAGACATGAACAAAAGGAAGACAAACGAAGGTAAAGAAATTTAGATAAAGAAAATGAGAAAATATTGGAAGGAAAAGATACAGAGCCACGCTGGAGACGCAGTTCCAAGCGGTAACGATAAAAGAACAATAAAGTTAAAAGAAATAGATATTAAACTAACAGAAGCGATAGATACAGAGCCGCAATAGATAAGCCAGACCGAGACACTGGAGGAAATGAAAGGCCAAGAAACCGAAAAAAAAAAAATATGTATTGAAGAGATACAGATCCAAAATTGAGAAGCGATTTTATGGGATACCGATAAAAAGAGGAACGTGAAGTAAAAGATTGGAAACGGAGGGTAAGGAAAAATGGTAAAGAATTGAGATATGAAATTAAATAATAAATGTGTTCCAAGTAAATGATACACAACGATTACTGAGAAATCATTGCAAGTGATTGATAAAAAAAAAAAAAAAAAAAGTATCCAGGCATCCGTCCCACATAGAAGTATTAGAAAGAATTAAGTAGATAGATTGATAGATAAATAGATACCGTAGATGGACAGACAGATAGATAGATAAATAATAAATAAAATGGTAAACGGAAAAGTACAAAACACAGAAGAGAACTTTAGTGAAGAAGATCAATAAAATGTTAAATATCGAATTGGCAACAAGTCCATTGAAAGAAAAAATAAAAATGAAACTCACCGCCCACGAGGTATCCATCGGGAGTGACTTGGAGGAACTTGAGGTCATAGTGAGTGACGTCCTTCTCTCCAAACCCCTCCAGGTCTGTCCCTCCCATGGTCTCCTTCACCAGTTCCTTGTCCAGGTCGGGGTAGGAGATTGATTTCCTCCCCTGACGCGCCAGGCATAGGATCACCGCCACCAGCACTGAGGAGGAGGAAGAGGAGGAGGAAGAAGACAGTGAGGAAGAAACGACAGAGGAGAAAGGAGAGGAGAGAAGAAAAAGGAGGACGAGAAAGAGGAATAAGTGGAGGAGATAGGGAACGTGGAAGAGAAGAAAAGGAGGGAGAGAGAAAGAGGAACAGTAAGAAGGGGAAGGAATAGGAAGACAGGACAGGAAGGGATGGGGTGGTGAAAGGGGAGAATAATGAAAAGACAGGACGACCAGGAGGAGGAAGATATGAAGGAGGGCAAGTACGTAGCCGAGAACAGGGAAAATTAAGAAGGAAAAGAGGAGGAGAGCAGAAGAAAGGAAGTGCCGTGATTTGTGTGCCAGTGTTACAAAGAAATTCCATGTGTGTTGAGCGTGAAAGAGGAATGTAATTTTCTGCTAGAGAACCAACCACCAACCTGCTTGATGAGTGTGCAAGAGAAAGTTATTTATGCTATTGTTATTCCGGAAAAAATATTAAGGGTTGTATACTTGTGGTCATCAGTCCATTTCACGTCGGGGGCTTTTAAATAATGAAGCGAATTTATAACCCAAGTCACTCCAGTGTTACTCGTTGGTCAAGAAGGATCTCATTAATTTTACCTAGTTTTTACACTACTGTATGTAAAAGAACTATTGACCATAACTGTCCTTAAGTCCTTAGCATAACAGCCACTTCTTATTGCAAAAATAGACAAGGAACAGAATTTTGCAAGACTCACGTAGAAGGCACAGAAGACTAGCGAAAATTATGATGATTGATTGTTGGCCAAGGACGACTCTGGAAGTCCTGGGAGCGTCGCAAGGCTGGAAGGTCTTCTTACTGTAGTCAGTGGCGTTCAGGTCATAGATGTACTCATTGTGTCGAAGCTCCAAAACGCAGCCACTGAATGGGTAGGTGGCCGGTGGTACGAGTGTCCAGCCGTACGAGGCAGCAAGCTCAGAGAAGGTGACCATCTGTGCCATTCCCCCGATTTGCATTGGCCCTTGGACATTGAGCAAGTGGCTGGGCTTGTTGGAGAATCTTGGCAGCGGCACTGTTCTCCTGCAGGGGCTCTCGGTCTCGGTGGTCATGTTGATACCGCAGTCCAGCACCTCCGCCGTGACTCCGCCTTCGTGCCAGGTGATCATGTACTCAAAACTTCGGCTGCGGCTATGCTCGATGGGGATTGAAATGTTGAGAGTGCCCGTTCCGAGGTCCAAGAAGGTCTCGACCACCCAGTTATGCAGGAAAACATAGAGGAAGTCCCTGGGGTAGTTCCTCCAGGGAGAAGGAACAGTTGGACCGGAATATATCAAAACACCGTTCTTGTCGTTAGTCTGGAAGGCGAGGGAGAGAGTGGAGTGTTCGCAGACCGTGAGAGGTTCGAACCAAGCGAAGCCTCGTTCAAACCGCGCTGTCAGAAGCTCGCACCTCGGACCATAATTGGTGTCGTCCAGACATGCACAGGTCAAAGTGTTATTTCTGATATAGCACGTGCCTCCATTGTAGCAGAAACCTGGAAAACAGACTGATGGTAATGGTTCAAGGGCTCCACAATCGCAAGCGTAGTCGTCGGCAATGTCCACTCCAACCAGCGTGGCTGTGTCGCTGGAGATGACGAGGGGCGAGGTGAGGTTGGGTCGCATGGTGTGTTGGCAGCTCTTGGATTGGCAGGGGGACGTCTCCTCGTACAGGCAAGCGTTGATGTCCACTAGTGAGATTTCCACACCCAGGGCTTTAGACACCTGCAGCGCACAGAAAAAAAATGCTGTAGGTAAATGACACGTTATTCCTAGGGTTTCGTCAGTGAGTTACGAGGGCTCTAGACATCTGCCCCACAGAGAAAAAAAAAAGATGGTGTAGATAAATGAGTCTGCATCAAGGCCTCTCCACTGATACTTTTAGACACCTACACCAGAGAAAAAGTTTATTTATATATAGAAAATGAAGTGGATTGCACGGCTTTCATCACATGACATTTCCACCAGCAGGGTTTTGACTTGCAATACCACATAAAGGAAGAAATCTTGTTATGTTAATACGTGGATGGTCAGAGGTATAGGGAAAAGATACATAATTCTTAGTGCTCTCTCTCTCTCTCTCTCTCTCACCTGCTGCCTCTTCCTAAGCATCAGGCCATCAAGACGTGCAGCCGTGTAGTAGGGCGATCCATGGCAGTTGTATCGCACGTCAACGCCTCCACGTCCCCCATCCACGTCGCGGAGAGAGAACACGTCCACCTGGGAGTCTCCGATGTTGTGGATGCGAGCAATCTGTCTCTTGAGTCTCTCGTAGAGGCTCGTTCCTGATGCGCCGTGCTGGTGAGGGGAGGAAGTGGGGGAGGGGGTTAGTTAGTGAGAGCGAGAGAGAGAGAGAGAGAGAGAGAGGTGATTGACAAAGGGAGAGGGAGGAAAAGAAGGGAGAGTAAGAATGAGGTAGATTAGGTTAAAAAGAAGAAAGGGGGGGAAAATTGGTAAAAAAAGAGATCAGGTATGGAAAGAGAGCGAGAAAGAGGGAGAGAGAGAGAGAGGGAGAGGGGATTGAGAGAGGAGAATAACTCATTGTGTATGCATGGAATTATTATTATTTCTTTATACAGAGGATGATAAGGGGAATTTTTGCATATGGTTGTTGATGTTCGGGTATCACACACAGCTTATTCCTTCCCTCGTGACTTATTTTTTTTCTCCTTATCATTTCAATACGATGACTCCCTTTATTATATTCGTGTTACCTCCAGGCAATGCTACTCGACTTGCGGGAGACCTCTCGTTATGAAAAGACTTATACCTCTATAATTATTTACATTTTACTCAAGATTTGATTATGTGCTACTTATTATATTATTCCCAATCCTTCTACACTAATAAATTTAGCGTAGGGAGAACAGTCGTAGGGAAGGGAGTTAATCAAGCCCTTATTTAACCCTCGTAGTAAAAAAATCCCCTGATCTGAATAAAATCGTCGAGAGGAAGAATAAAAAAGTACGTAAGAGTGAAGAGCAGAAATCCCTACAATTCTGGCCGCCCTTCTCCCGTCGTCCTGTTTCTACTCCGGAGATCCATCCTGCCTCACTTCCTCGTTTCCTGGCTTATCCTGCACAGATCCTACCATGCTTCCAACCCTTCCCGGCTTCACATCCTCCTGCTGGCTCTTCCTAACTGCCTTTTATCCTGTTGACTCTTCCTAACCCAAACTAATAACCCCTAACCATGTCTAGTATTATCCTAACGCAACCTAACCACACCAACTCTTCCCCGGCGCCTAGATTGTCCTTTATAGATCCTTCTTTTCAGCCAACCCTGCCCTGCCTTCCGTACTTTTCCTTCTTTCTGTTCTCAGTTAACAAAGTGGCTGTTGACCCTTCCTAACCTAACGCAACCTGGTCTAACCTTCGCCGGCCCCTGGACTATGCTACAAAAGAACCTCGCACCCATTCCGTCACTGCTTCCTGTCCATCTATTGCTTCTTCCTAACTATTGGCGTTCTTATTGTCCCTTCCTAACCTGACTTAACCTAACCTAATCTAACTTGTGATCTTAATAGCATCCCCTAACTACATCTATTCCAGTTGTCGCTCAGAAACCTCTCTTCACATTTCAACCTCACTTTTTCTCACACGTTTCATAGAGCTTACCTTGTTTCCTGCGTTTCCCTCTCACCTTAACTGACCGTGTTTTACCTAGGCCCGACACAGTTAATGGGTCACTGGGGCTCATTTACCCATTATTTGCCATTATAATGACTGAAGTTGCTAATGGTGCGTTGTTATGAGCTGTTACATGTGCTCCCAGACGACCTTCTGCTAGTACCGTAAATCTGTACTCTTTCACGGGATAAGCTATTAGAGTACATAATATACGTTTGATACATAATGCTGACAACATAAATTTTAGGCGTCACTTCTTCATTCTGTTGACGTATTTTTACTCATGTATTTATGTAGGTAGGTAGGTAGGTAGATAGGTAGGTGGGTAGGTAGCTACTTATTTTTTCTGCATATACTAAAGTTGGTTTATTGGGCACAGGAGCGAGAGTGTTTGGTAGAGAGACAATTACAAAGGAAAAGAAAGCAAACAGCAGCAGACCTAGTGATACCTTCGAGGCAACTTGTTAGAGAGAAGACTACTTGACATCTAATTCTGTTAGCTGAAGATAAGTATAGCAGAGCAAGATAGATAGATAGACAGATAGATAAACGATTGAAGTTGAGAGACAGTTAGGGAAGGGCTGTGTTGATTAATAGATCCTTCACTACTTTGGAAAGATTACACGGGGGAGAAAACCCACGCTACATTATTTCAGAGGAGATGCTCTAATTAACTTACAACCTTCATTATTTTGGAAGGACTACACTGATTAATAAACTAAGCCTTTTTTTACAGAGCTTCACAGAGTAGGAAATTAGAGCAGATATCTCGCTCTCCTATAAATAACGTAGAGCCTCAAAAATTTATAGAGCAGAAACACTCAGTAAAGAAGGGAAATGGGATGATTTTTTCAGAGGACCAGCACTTAGTGAAAGAATTAACAAGATTTTTTTTTTAACTGTTTAGCCTCAATATTCTACATCCATTTCCCCATTTTTTTTCACCTGCTGTTTTCCCCCACCTGGAAAGGGGGGAAGGATGAAGAAGTGAAGGCTTGGTTGAGTAAGAATTTATAATAATAATAATAATAATAATAATAATAATAATGTAGATGATAAAACAACAGCAGTGATGATGATGACGATGGTGAGAAAAAACAACAATAGAATAATAACAGTAATAATTATAATGACAATCCCACATACTATCCTCCCTCCCTCGTTACTCACCCTGGTCTGCTTCAACATATCCTTGGTGGTGGTATTGGCAATCCTGAGTGACCCCGATTGCATCACCGCATCCAAGGTCAGGTCAACCACAGTGATCCGCGTCTCTCCGATCGCCCTCTCGCGCCGGAAGTTGTCATGCACCTAAGAACCATACGAAAAAGTTGAATAAAATCGTCTCTCTGAACTAAAATACAAGACGGTTAATGGTACTGGTTTCACACACACACACACACACACACACACACACACACACACACACACACACACACACACACACACACACACACACACACACACACACACACGTTCCAAGCACCTTTCCCTGTTACACTTTTGCTCTAAATAAAACCAATCCTGCAATCGCTTTACGGCAAATACCTCCCCACCCTATAAGCCCCCTTGTTCATAACTCCATACACCACACATTTTTGGGACAAACTGTATCTGCTCCCCTCACATAGCCTGGCCCCTCTCTCACTCTCCCTCTCGCTGTCGATCTCTCTCTCTCTCTCTCTCTCTCTCTCTCTCTCTCTCTCTCTCTCTCTCACACACACACACACACACACACACACACACACACACACACACACACACACACACACACACACACACACACACACACACACACACACACACACACACACACACACACACACACACACACACACACACACACACTTCTCTCCCTCAGCGCCTCCCCTTCATGGTATAGACTTTCCCCAGTTCACAATTCCTCTCTCACATATTCCCCCTTACACTAACTCTCAGTTCTCTATCTATTCTATTTAATTAACACTCTCCCACCCACAAGTGCTCCATAGCCTCTTAGTTTATATATATTTTCCTTTTCACTCATCTTGTGTGTCTCGGTCTCGATGTCTCTTATGTCTCGTACTTATTTTTTATATGTAGCTATTTTTCCTTGCATACCCGCTTCATATTTCCCACTGGTACTGGAAAAAAGACGCCTTCATGTGGTGGCACTATTATGATTGTTCGGTGGCGCGGCCTGGTTATACACACGTCTCTCCTTCCCCTCCCTATCCCCCATGTGAAGGATGGGGGACTGTAGGGAAAGGGTAACTTCAGCCTGCAGTTCACCGGGTTCACGTCCAGATGAACCTGAGGCCACCACACCAGAACATCCCCACATCTCACGCTATCCCTCCACTTCTTTCACTCTCCCTCCTCCACTTCGTCCTCCTCATCCTCCCACTCCACTTCCACTCTTCACTTCCACTTCTTCACTTAACCCTCAGGACGTGTGTGCCTCTTTCTGCACTCCCTCCTCCATAAAATGAACATCCCCAGATCTGACTCTATCCCTTCACTTCTGTTACTCTTCCCCCTCCACTAACTCTTCCACTTCCACTTCTTCACTCACCTTAACCCTCAGGACGTGCGTGCCCGCCGGCGTGCCCTTCAGCATAGTGATGTCCCCGGTGTACAGGTCCACTTTGAAATGCGAGGCCACTTCCAAGCTGGTGCTGGCGTCCACTTCGAAGGTCTTGTCCTGCCGGTCGTCGTCGTCAGCGTCTGTCACGTACACTTTACCGATCACCATGGCGGGGAATTGGCCCTGGGGGGAGAGCAGTTAATGCGTTGTTAATAGGAAATGGGTTATGATTATTAAAGGTAATTGGTGTCTTCGTCTTCGTCCTCATCTTCGTCTCCGTCTCGTCGTTGTCTTCGTCGTGTCCTCACTCATTCACTTACCATATCAAATCATCTGCTCTCGCGCCTCCTCAATTCACTGATGTTTATTTTAGCTTTAGACAGCCTTACCCCATATAACGTTAAGTCTCGATTCTAAGCATTTCTTTTTCCCCTATTTACTCAAGTGCGTCTGTGCCTCCTAACTTAACTTACACACACACACACACACACACACACACACACACACACACACACAAAATCAGTCGACTCTAGGATCAGTACCATTAACCATTACTACTACTACTACTACTGCTACTGCTGCTACTACTACTACTGCTACTGTTGCTACTGCTGCTACTGCTGCTACTACTACTACTACTTTTATGCCGTCATCTCTGTTTTTATCATAGGGTCATCAAAATTTCGTCATGATCCATCCATTACGTATTTTCCAAAGCTCCTCGCTCTTCCCCCCTCTCTTGTGGAGGTTTTAAAGAATGAGTGAAAATAAGAGAGAGAGAGAGAGAGAGAGAGAGAGAGAGAGAGAGAGAGAGAGAGAGAGAGAGAGTTGAAAGCTGGCGTCATTAGAGAGAGACACAGAATCATCCGGACTGGGAGGAGGAACTGAAAATCGATAATGGAGTAAAAAGAAAGATAATGAGAGAGAGAGAGAGAGAGAGAGAGAGAGAGAGAGAGAGAGAGAGAGAGAGAGAGAGAGAGAGAGAGGAAATAACAAGGAGATTGGAGATGAGAGAAAATGAGAGAGGAGATGAAAGTTCGTATCATTAAGAATGGAGCAGAGTGTGTCGGGAATGGAAATCGATGAGAGAGAGAGAGAGAGAGAGAGAGAGAGAGAGAGAGAGAGAGAATGATTAATGAGAAGAGATACGTTGGAGTGAGCGAGGGAATGACAGAGAAAAATGGCTTAGTGGAGAGAGAGAGAGAGAGAGAGAGAGAGAGAGAGAGAGAGAGAGAGAGAGAGAGAGAGAATCACAGACCTAGAACAGAGACAAACCTAAGAGTAAGAATTAACAGAGGAAAAAATAATGACCAAGGTACTTCATTGCATTAAAGTGACAATGTTGCAAATTTCCTAGTAGACCCAGGCAGTCACTAACTTCCTAGCAATATAATCAACTATCCCTTCCTCGTACATGTTCCTGTATTACTCCTAGCAGTGTATTTTGATCTATTGGTTTACTTAATTTGTAGTTGTGTATATTCCTAGTGTATTCTAGTGTATTCTCCCAGTATATTCTCCCCGTGTATTATCCCAATGTATTCTAGTGTATTATCCCAGTGTATTCTCCCAGTGTATTCTCCCAGTATATTCTCCTCGTGTATTATCCCAATGTATTCTAGTGTATTATCCCAGTGTATTCTAGTGTATTCTCCCAGTATATTCTCCCAGTATATTCTCCTCGTGTATTATCCCATTGTATTCTAGTGTATTATCCCAGTGTATTCTAGTGTATTATCCCAGTGTACTATCCCAGCAGTACGTGATCCCATGCCTGCTCAGACCTCTGTAAATTGTAAATAATTCCAAGAAACACACTCAGCATTTATTCTCGTCCAGGCTTCCGTAAATGAGTGTAATTATTTCCTGGTATCGTCTAATGACATCGTATTGTCGTTGGTTTTAATGCAGTCTTCAGCAAGCCCATTCCTTCAGTCCTCCTTAAGCGAGTCTGTGTATATTTCTTTCCTTTACCAGAATGAATTTGTCGGAAAAAAAAAAAAACTGAAAAGCATGGAAAGGAGTTGAGATGTGAAATTAAAAACTAAAATTTAATTGATTTACAGATTAATAAAAAAAAAAACGAGAAAATAAGTGGATAATTTGATCAAGGAATAAAGGAGTAAATATATTAACCAAAATAGTTGAATTCCTAACAAATGTAAATCCAAAAATTGCCATTCTAGTAAATAACCTTTCCCCTCAGTACAGCGCCCGATGCGAAAACAGAAAGGGAAATATGCTGTAGAAAATGCTAGTCTAAAATCAAATTAATCTTCTTTGCGAACCTCTGCGTTAATTAGCGATGGAGTAAATACGGAGTGGAGGGCTTTTTTATACTGTGGGGGTAGGGGGGAGGATAGTTGGGAAGGGGTGGTTTGAGAGGGGAAGGGGAAGTGGAGGAGGTGGGACGGGGAAGGGCTAGGTATCGAAGGGGTATTGTTTGAGGAGGAGGGGATGGGGGAAGGGAAGGAGGAGGGGAGAAAGGAGAGAGGAAGACTGAAGGGGGAGGGATGGGGGGGTTCAGTAGGTGAGGAGAAAGAGCGGGGAGATGGAGGAGTAATTGGGAGGGGGGAGATGGTGGATGGGGGGAGGAGAAGAGAAGGGTTAGCAAGAATGTTATTGAGGAAGGAGGAGGGAGAGAGGCGGGCGAGAGATGTACTGCGAGGAAGGGTGGAGAGGAGAGAGCGAGGAGGTGGATGGAGAAGAGGAGGGGTGAGGGAAGTAGGGGAGGAGGGAAAGAAATATTGAAGGAAAGATGGGGAGGGAAGGAAGGAGGAGGAATGGGGTTAAGGAGGGGAGGGGCATTGCTGAATTAAAAGGGGAGGTAGCAGTGGGGGAAACAGGTACTGAGGGGGCGGGGGAAGAGGTGGGAGTGAAGGGAATGGGTCAGGGGAGAGAGAGAGAGAGAGGGAGGAGGCTGGGTGCGAGAGAGGGAGCTATTGTGTTGGTTATTGCTTTGTGCGCCAATGTGATTCCCAGGAGAGTATGTTCGCTCGTAATTAAATGTTCAGACCTTGTTTTTCGTTTGTATTTTCCCCCCTTAGTGAATGCACTTGTGGGGGGGATTAGTATGGATTTGTTGTTTAGAGAAAGATTTGTGATATTTCAAACTCACCCCACCATTGAGAAGAAAGATGATGATGATGATGATGTTGATGGTGATGAGTGACGATGGGTTACGGTGATTCTGATGGTGGTGGTTGCGATGACTGATACAATGATGGTGATGGTGATGATGATGATGATGGTGATGTTGATGGTGATGAGTGACGGTGGGTTACGGTGATTCTGATGGTGGTGGTTGCGATGACTGATACAATGATGGTGATTATGGTGATGGTGATGATGATGATGATGGTGATGTTGATGATGATGGTGATGTTGATGATGTTTTTTTTATTTTGTTCCCTGGATCGTGTGTTGTTGTTTTTGTACTTTCTCTTCATTTGTTTTTTCTTGTTTCCACTTTCTTTTCCATTTCATCTAGTTTTTCTACCGTATTTGCTTCTCTCCTCTTGTTCCCTTTCCTTAATCCTTTCTCCTTAGCTCCATTATTTCACTTCTCTTCCTCCTCGTCTTTTTCTTATCATTTTTTCTTCCATAACACTTGTCCTCCCAAACACAGCCACTACTCTCTTCATAACCCAACCAGTGTGAAGATTAAAACACCAAAACATAACTCTTTCTCATAACAGTAATCTGCGATGGAGAGGTGTTTATTCTGCATATTGGCTAAGCTCCTTTATAATTACACACCCAGGAGGATACATACTGCTAATTAAATGTTCAGACCTTTTGTATTTATTAATTTTTTAAAAACTCTTGGTGAATGCAGATCTGGATGTGTGATATTAATTTCTCATGTATTTATTTATTTATATATTTACTTATCTTTATGAGTGAAAGTTTTTTTTATACGTAGGTCTGGTTGAGTCTTTTATCTGCGAGTCGGACAAGGTGGTTGTTTTTTGCTTTTTCCTTTTTCCTATTTTTTCATGTCTGGTTGGGACTTTTTCGTCTGTGTGTCGAGGGGGGTGGTGCCTATTTTTTACTCAGATACGTTTCTCACTCTCTCCTTTACCTCCCTCCCCGCCACTCACATTTCGTCAATCCCTCTCAGTCTCCATCAACCCCTTATCAAATCCCCAAGTCTCAAATCCCCAAGTCTTCCACTCCCTTAATCCAGTCCCACTCAAACCGCCGCAGTACCCCTCTCACACCCTCCCACACTCCCTCTCAACCTTTCAGACTCCCATTCCTTCCGCATTCTTTTCAAGCTCCCTCTCAAACTCTCCCAGTTCCCCTCCGAATCCCCCAATCTCACTCACCTGATAATTATAGACGATGTTGCTCTCGCCATTGAGCGTAGAGGGAGTCATCCCCAGCCATCAGTGTGAGATATCCCTTCCAAGCCATACCCTTGCTATCCAGAATCCCTTTACCGCATCCACAATCCCTCTGTTAATCCCCACAGTCCCTTTCTTAATCCCCACAGTCCCTCTCTTAATTCCACAGTCCCTCTCTTAATCCCACAGTCCCTCTCATACCAACTTCCTTGATTCTAGCTACACCCATCCAGTAAATCTCTTTCACACTTTTCCAGATCCTCTCAGTCCTTTTAAACGTTCAGTGTCCAATTTCAGGCCCTTTAAACCCCACGTAATCCCATTAAATTTAGCACAGTCCCTTTAAATCTCACATAATCCCTTTAAACTCCCAGAGAATCCTTTTAAACCTACCAGCATCCCTTTAAAGCTCACAGAATCCCTTTAAACACCCACAGAATCCCTTTAAACCCCACAGAACCTCTTTAAAGCCTCACAGAATCCCTTTAAACCCCACAGAATCCCTTAAAATCCCACAGACTCCCTTTAAAACCCATAGAACCCCTTTAAACCTCACAGAATCCATTTAAACCCCCCACAGAATCCCACTCACCTGATAATTGTAGACTTTAATGCTGCTCTGGCCATCTGACATAGGGGAGTCATTCTCATCGCCAACCTCCAGTGTCAGATACCTCGTCCCGGCCATTCCCTTGCTGTCCCGGGCAGTGAAGGGCAGCCGGTACACTTTCTGCTCCTCCCGGTCCAGCATTGACACCAGGTTCAGTCGGTACCGGGATCTGGACCGAAGAGAAAGAAGGGGCGTTGGGGGGGATGGGAGGAGTTGATGACTGTGGGTGTGGATGGAAGAAGAAAGGAAAGCAAGAGGGAGTTGACATGTGGAGTAGTGGATGGAAGAAGGATGAAGTGGAGAGAGAAAAGAGAGAAAAATTATCAAAGCCTGAGCAAGGGTCACACGAGATGGATTTTTTCTGACCTTTGATGGGTGGAATGTCTCGTAGTTGAAGGGAAATCGTATGTGTGTGTGTGTGTGTGTGTGTGTGTGTGTGTGTGTGTGTGTGTGAGAGAGAGAGAGAGAGAGAGAGAGAGAGAATCCCAAGCTCACGTACGGCAGGGAAAGGGTTAATGATCTCTGGCATTGATGTAACATTGACCAGCGATTACAATTAAGGAACGTCCATCAATATTGAGAGGGTCGAGGCAGAGGAAGGTTGGTTTAATTAAGATACAGGTAATTAAAGCACCTCCTCATACAGGTCAGATTAATTGATATGCACAGGATAGATTGGATTGCCAGGTGGATTTAAAACTTACCTCTCGCCCCCCCATGGATTAAACTCTGACCTCTCTCTCTCTCTCTCTCTCTCTCTCCCGCCAAGAAAAAAAAAATGTTTAGAAATTACGTTTACAGAATGCCACCCAACCCACCTCCCCCATAAGGTAAATAAATAAATAAATTGATAATAGATTGACATATTCATAAAAAAATAAAAAAATAATGAAATGATAAGAACAGATTGGTAGTCATAATCATCCATGCCACGCATAAAAGTGTAGTCATAATCAGGCTTTCATGCTAATATTTACCTCTCCCTCCTCCCACACACACACACACACACACACACACACACACACACACACACACACACACACACACACACACACGAAATTGCGATACAGAAGAAAAAACGGTACAGTCAAAATACACAATAGACATAAAACCGATTCTTCCGCCGAAAATGATATGTTGAGAATAGATTGGATTTTCGAGCTGGCATTTAACTCCCCCTCCCGCCCCCCCAAAAAAAAATGGGTTCGCGAAATTGGTGGGAAAAAACATGAAGAAATAAAAAAAAAAGGAAGTTGTAGAAGTGAGGGGAATCAATCGTTAAAAGCAGTTTGGGAGCTGGATGATGCGGTGCTGATGTAATGACTGTGTTTGGGTGTATCTGAGGTGTATTGGAGTGTATTTGAGTTGTGTGTAGATGTATTGTGTTGTATTAGGTGTGTTTGAGTGAACCTGGATGTATTTTAGTGGATCTGAGTTGTATTCGAGTGTATTTAAGTTGTCTCTGGGTGTAGTTTGAGTGTATGTGTAGTTGTGTTGCATCGGAGTGTATTTAGGAGTATTTGAGTGTATTATCTTGTATTCAGATGTATTTGGGTATAGTTTATGTCGTGTATTAATGAATTTGAGTCGTCGTCTTTGTATTTTGGTGGGCTGTATTTGCGTGTATGTGTCAGAAGTGTATGAGTGTGTATGAAGTGGATATGGGTGTATTGTGTGTGTGTATGTGTATGAGTGTGTGTGTGTGTGTGTGTGTGTGTGTGTGTGTGTGTGTGTGTGTGTGTGTGTGTGTGTGTGTGTGTTGTATTTGTGTCGGGCTGTCATCTGTTCGTAAAAAATAGATCTGGAATGGTAGATATTGAATTAGCCATCAGTCACCGCCGGCTGCCCAGTGAGCGAGTGAGTGAGTGAGTGCGTTAGTGGGTGGAATGATGGGTGAGTGAGGGAGTTAGTGGGTGGGATGATGGGTGAGTGAGTGAGTGAGTTAGTGGGTGGGATGATGGGTGAGTGAGTGAGTGAGTTAGTGGGTGGGATGATGGGTGAGTGAGTGAGTGAGTTAGTAGGTGGGATGATGGGTGAGTGAGTGAGGGAGTGGGTGAAAAAGTGAGAGAATGGGTGGGTGGGTGGGTGAGGGAGGAAAGGAGGAAGTTGTGTGTTGGTGGTTGGGTGAATGAATGAATGAGAGAGGAAGTGAGTAAGAGTGAACGAGCGAGAAAGTGAAGGAATAGGTGAACAAATGAGTGATTGAGTGAGAGTGAGTGAGTGGATGAGTGAGAAAGTAAGTGAATGAGTGAGAGTGAATGAATGAGTGACAGGGCTGACTGGTTTAATTGACAGGCTGGCGGGCAGGCTTTAACAGCCTGGTTTGATCATTTCAGCTGGCTTTCTCCCGTCTCAATCACTCCCTTTTTATTTGCCTTCCTTGGATGTTTCGTTTTATCTGAAATTTCTTTCCTCTGTAACTCACTATTTTCTTTATTTTACTCCTTTTCAGTCACTAACTTATTGGTATTTGGTCTCAGTTGTTTGTTTCTCCCCTCCTCTCCTCTTCCCCATCCCTTCCTCCCTCCTTCTCTCTCTCCACACTCGTCATCCATCCTTCCCTGTTCCTCTCACCTCCTCTCATACCACACTCCTGTCAACTGTCTTTCCCAACCTCGCTCCTTCCCCGTTTCTTTCACCTCCCTCCTCACCTCTCTTCTTTTTTTATTCTTCCTTCCTTCTCACCCCTTCTTCCTCCCCTCTCACCCCTCCTTCTCTTTCCTTCCCCACTCCCCTTTACCCAGTCCCCTTTCTCAATCTCTTTTACCCATACCCCGTCTCCCCTTTCCTCATCCCTCTCTTCCCCTCCTTCCTTCCTCTCTTTCCCCCTCTTCCTTCCTCTCTTTCCCCCTCTTCCTTCTCTTCCTCCCCTTCTTCCCCACACCCATTTCCCCGCCCTTCTTACCTTCCCGTGGGCGTGAGGGTGAATTTATCTCTCACGCTGATTGGTGTGGATGCGTGGAACTCCAGGGAGCAGGGACATCCATGCATCTCGCTATCCACATCATCCAGCTCAATGACAACAGGTTCCACTAGTAAGGGGTCCATGTTCTCCAGAATCCGTGCGTAGCTCTGGTCCTGGAAGACAGATAGATAGATAGATAGATAGGTAGGTAGGTAGGTAGAGAGAGAGAGAGAGAGAGAGAGAGAGAGAGAGAGACGGGCGGGAGTGAGGAAGAAAAGATATAAATGCGACAAGAAAAGAAACAGTAATAATGATAGTAACAAGAAAAATGAAAACCAAAAAGAGGGAAAGGTGAGATACACGCGTGGGAAACAGAAAGAAGAAAATTTGTAGAAACAGGGAAAACTCGTGAGTCACCTCCCGGAATACAAAATATGATTTCAGGGAAGAAGGAATGGAAAATTACAAAAGTTTGACCGAATCCAAAGACGAGGCAGAGAAAGAAAGGTGAGAAGATTGAAAACACGAGAAGCAGAGAGATGCGGCAGGAAAGGTGAATTGTGAGAAGGAAAGAGGGAAATATAATAAAAAAAATAAAGAGTGCAAGAAAGAGATGGTGAAAGAAAGGTGAGAAGATTGAAAACACGAGAAACAGAGAGATGTGGCAGGAAAGGTGAATTGTGAGAAGGAAAGAAGGAAGTAAAATAAAAAATAAAGAATGCAAGAAAGAGATGGCGAAAGGAAGGAGAGAAAAAAAACACGGGAAAAAGAAAAGGAATGTGGAAGGAACGGTGGATTGTGGGAAGGAAAGAAAGAAATGAAAAATGGAAAGAGAGCAAAAAAGAGATGGTGAAAGAAAGGAGAGAAGACTGAAAACTCGAGAAACAGAGAAGGTGTGGAAGAAAAGGTGAATTGTGAGAGAAGGAAAGAAGGAAATATGGTAAAAGATTGAGGAAATCCATACAGGAGGTACAGAAAGAGAGGAGAAAAGATTGAAAATATGACATCCAGAAAAAAGGTATAAAAAAAAAACGAGGTGTGAGGAAAAAGGAGGAAAAGGGTAATAGTGATAAACTGATAACAGGATAAAAAAAAATAATAAAATGCAAGAATCAAAGGAAATAGGAAAAACAGAAAAAAGTGCTGGAAAGAAAAATAAGGAGCGTGGAAGAGTGAAAAGGAGAGAATGAAATGGGAAAAAAAAAATATGAAAGGTAAATACGAGAAACAGAACAGAAAAAAGGAATGTGTAAGACGTATGAAAATTTTTATTCACCTTCAGAAACGAAATGTGAGAAAAGGAGGAAATGAAATTAAAAGGAATGGAAATGTGTAAATTATAAAAGTGAATGTTAAAAGATTAATGATGTGAAAGACGAATTTTTGTAATACCGAAAATCGTGGGAGCAGTTTATCCTAAGAGTTAAATTAAAAGATTAAGGAAAGAAAAAAAATTATCGTCATTATTATTAATTTGGGAAGAAGAAAAGAAAGATATTTAGAGCACGAGAAGAATCGCAAATGAAAAAAAGAATATATGAAGAGAGGAAGAAAAAAGGTAATGCGTTAAAATGGGAAAATTACAGAAGCGAAAGACAATAATTATAAGTGAAGAGGCGACATATAAATGAAATGATTTTGGTTGTCATTATAAAGTGGATGATAAGATGTAAAGCAACGGGAAATGAAACTAGATGACGATGCTAATAATAATAATAATAATAATAATAGTAGTAGTAGTAGTAGTACGAAGAAAATTATAATTGCTGAAGATATTTTGATGCTGGGAAAATTTTGGAAAAGGAAATGTGATGGTGGGCGAAGGAAAATGAATGATAAGAGTATGAAGAAATGAGAACGCCTGTTGGTGCAAGGATGCGACAATTACCACAGAGAAAAGCTGCCTAATTAGAAGGGTCCGCGGGGAGGTGCAGGGAAGGGAGGGAGAGGGAGAGGGGAAAGGAAGAGGAAGGAAAGGGAGGGAGAAGGAAAGAGGAAAGAAGGAGGGAAGGAAGGAGTGCGACGGAGAAGGACGGTAGAGAGGGAGAGGGAGGTAGAGTGAGGGGCGGAAAAGGAGAGGGAAGAAAAGAAGTTGAGAAAGGAGGAGGGAGAGAGGGAGAAGGGTGCGAGATAGATGGGAGGAGAGAGAGAGAGAGAGAGAGAGGGGTAGTGAGGTGCAAGAAGGGGTGGGAGTGGGAGTTGGGGGAGGAAGGAGAAGAGAGAAGGACAGCAGGGAGGGGAGAAGGCAAGGGTAAGGAGGGAGTAGGAAGTAGTCGTGAGATAGATGAAGGAACTGGAGGAAGAGAGGAGAGATAAAAGGAGGAGGGGAGGGAGGAAAGTGCCTAGAGACAGGAGAGAGAGAGAGAGAGAGAGAGAGAGAGAGAGAGAGTAGTGGGTTGGGAGGGAGGGAGAAGGGGGTGAGAAGGAGGAGGGGAGATGGAGTAATGAGGGAGAGGAGTGGTGGGAGATGACTTAAGCTGAGAAGATTACTGTCTGAATGAGAGAGAGAGAGAGAGAGAGAGAGAGAGAGGCGGATAACAAGGACGGTTGGCAAATGAGAAAGAGAGTTGGAAATAGAACGAAAAACTTTAAGGCAAAAAATTAGTTTCACGGACAAAAAAAAAAAAAAAAAGGAAGACGCAGAAGAAGAAGAACAAAAACAAGAACAAAAAGAAATTAGGATGAAAGCCATAGAAATGCGAAAGATGAAAAAAAAGTGCCTTAAAAATATAAAATAAAGACAAAATGAGTAACGAAAGACACAGCAATAACAGACGGTAAAATAATGACTAACAGGAACCCATGTAGAGAGCATTAGGCAGGACAAGCGTAATAAATAATAACGAAATTAATAACGAAATAATTAATAAGGGAATATATATATATACTCGGTTCGCCAGGCATTATAATTCCTCAAATATGAATGTTCCGTGTTCTGTCTCTAATTACATTGTTAGGGAATTAGCCGAGTAAATGAAGAAATAGTGGACTTTTTTCTCCATTGCATTAATAAGGTGTCGTGTTGAGAGTGCATGTAAGTTGGTAATAAATGATAATGTTACTACTACTGCTACTACGACAGTGAATACTACTACTACTACTACTACTACTACTACTGATAATAATAATAATAATAATAAAGGGTGATATAAAACGTAGAAGTATTATCATTCACTTATCATTCTTCTCAAAATTTATGATTCCGAAAAAGCAGCAACGATAAAACTAAAAAAAAGTATCAAGGATGAAAATAAGAAAGAAATAGCAAAATAGGAAAAAAGTAACCTCGGAAAAGTATAAAAAAAGAGGAAGGGAAAAATTTATGGAAAACGGCAAGGAAAAAAAAGGAAAAAGTAACAGGGAAAAAATATTAAAAAGTAGCCAGGACTGAATGATAAAAAAATGGCATAGAGTCATAGGGTTAAAAACATGAATAATCAGATAATCCGTGACGCCAAAACCTGCCTGTGTAGTAATAAATAATTTAAATAAATAAATAAATATGTACTGGTAAAGGTAAAGCGGCATATCACATTCTGACGACATTTCTAGTCTCACGTATACCTGTAATTTTTCTTTTTTGTATTTTAGTAATTTATCTATTATTTTAGAAGTAAGTATTTTTGTATTTTGTATTTCGTTATTTTCATGGCGTAAGAACGTTTTTTGAATTTCTCGTATGTCTGTATTTTGGTTTTTACTATTTTGTATTTTTGTTGATATTTGTATTTATCTATTTGAGTTGCCCCTGAGTGAAGGACTGCATTTTGAGAAGAGGTTGTTCCATGCCACATTTGCCACTGATGACCGTTCTGAAGGAATGACTGCCTTTGTAGAGAAGCGGAAGCCCAACTTCACAGACAGCTAATACTAGTCATATTTAAGGAAATTGCCAGGTATTGGCTACTGGAGCAGAGATATGGAGATTAGTGAATGCTTTCACTTTTTTTTTATTTTTTTTTTTTTAAATCCTGGCTACCTCCAAGTGAAGAGATTAAAACAATGAAAAACATTCTGGATGAAGCCAGATGATTTTATGCAGCTAAGGAAAGACAATTGGGTTGAGAAATTGAATAACACGATCTGCAGATGTGTTTAGTAGCTTGCACTGTACAAGTAACAAACAAAAGTATCGATATAATGTGTGAAGATATTTATAGGGTAGCCTATGTGTGGTGTGACTACTCCAGATAACACTGAAGTCAGCTTAATTTCATGTACAGTAAAAGCTTGATATAACAAACACGCGATAAAATGGAAGCTTGAGAAAATGGAACAACTTTTTTCCGTAAGGTACATGCAACATACCGGAAGTTTTCCTTTCTGTCGCAAGGCGTCGGGTTTCCGTAACGGAAACAAGCCAGTTTGTCCATGGCTGTGGAAAAATCGTGTTGCACTGGAACGTTTCCGGTCAATCACGAGACGCAGGGCTTTGTCAGACCTCGGCAACAAGCTGCTTTGTCCTAGGCCGGGTGATGCCACTCACTTGGCTGCACTCTACCAGCAACCCCCACACAGTTCAAATCTTCTTTCCAAGTGTGCGTGATTACCTTGGCATTACAAACTTTTTTGCGCCTCTTCTATAGAAAATAAGCAAACCAGTTGTTTACCATGCCTAAAGTGCAGGAAAAAAAGGAATGGGTGAGGCTTTCTCTGGGCCAGAAATTAGAAATAATCTCAAAGCATCACGCCTGACACAAGTTTGGGGGCTGTGTCAGGCATAATTCTACAAACATGTCATATCCCCCCATTTTGGAGGTGAGTTTTTTACCGTTTTAAAGCAACGTTGGGTCTGGTTAGTACTTGGATGGGTGACCGCCTGGGAACACCAGATGCTGTTGGCATCCCTACGTCAAGTGGGGTTGGTGGAGGATTAGTGCCCCTCCCTGTAAAAATTATTAACTCTAAGCCCTTGGCCACCCCATTTGGGATACATGGCGTCTGGCAATGGATGGATGGATGGATGGATCTATTTTTCTGACAACGGCATTTTTTTTTTGTATTTAATTATATATATATGTATTATAGTATTTTTTTTTTTTGTATTTTAGCGCTCTGTGTTTTGTATCATCATATTTTTACGGCAGAGCAATATTTATAGCATTCTCCACACACACACACACACACACACACACACACACACACACACACACACACACACACACACACACACACACACACACACACACACACACACACACACACACACACCCACACACACACACACACACACACACACACACACACACACACATTTTTAGCATCCCACACACATATAGATCCTTATTTTAGGACAAACATTTTTAATCTTTCGCATCTATATTTTTGACATGAAGCGTTCCAGCCACTCCCTTCCCTCACGGCAAATGCAATGAATCCCTCCATGACTATTTAATGCATCAGCTAGACCACACGACTACCACATATGCAAGAGGATGAATATATAAATACGATGCTCCGGGATGTGCACCAGTAGGACGCGTATATTCTCTCTCTCTCTCTCTCTCTCTCTCCCTTTTTTTTTTTTTCTTTTTTTTTTTTTTTTTTTTTTTTGCCCGAGAGGACGGGGTGTCGAAATTCTTTTATGATAATTTTGGGCTCTGGGTGAGGTGAATCTGTTGCCTGTTATGGACAACTTCCTGTCTCCCAAATGAATGTGTTCTCTGTGTGGTGTTTGGAGAGTTTTTGAAAATGTTGAATGTGTGTGTGTGTGTGTGTGTGTGTGTGTGTGTTTGTTTGTTTGGGGGGTGTTTGTGTGCGTGTGGGGGAAGGTGTTTGTGTGTGTGTGTGTGTGTGTGTGTGTGTGTGTGTGTGTGTGTGTGTGTGTGTGTAATATTCTTCACTAACCCTCAAAAATGACATATTTTAGATGGTTCACTAAGCCCTGACGATTTTATTCAACTTTAAAAAAATACTCCTCATAATGATAGGGGTTTTTAAAGGCTGTATCCAAAGTCCTTTCACCTTAACGTGGCCCAGAATTTCGTCCTTTTGTAGCATAAGTCACGTAGATCAATGGCAGGTAAGGACAGTGCTGCGGTGCTGCATCATTTCCATAGCACTTCTTCGTAACTAGCATCATATTCTTGTGATAATCTATTGTTACAACTCAGCATTCAAGATGGAGAGATGGCAGTTTTAGGCCAAGTTAGAGTAAAAGGAGTACAGGTTCCCTCTGTTGGAAAAATCTCTCTCAATCTGCATCAGGTTGTTAGAAGATAGTAAGAATAAGTAAATAAAAATACGTAGAGGGATTTTTATTACACGGATTAAAAGTCTGAAAAAAAAAAATAAGAAAACTGAGAATGGGAAATTAAGTTTGGTAAAATGAATGACTCTTGAATAAGTGAAAAGGACCAGTTTTTGCTTTGTATGATGATATAAAGAATTCAGTAGATCCCTGCACGGGTTGACTTTTATATGAGAGACAGACAAACAGAGAGACAGACAACACACACACACACACACACACACACACACACACACACACACACACACACACACACACACACACACACACACACACACACACACACACACACACACACACACACACACACACACACACACACATTTTTCGAAATAAAAGTATAGATCTGTGAAGAAATTTTGAGTGGGAGATGGACTGAACAAAGAATATGTATTTAAGTAAAACTAGATTGGATAAAACAGATATGGAAAGAGGACAACACGAGCTTAGCTTAAATCCTGCATGGCAAAGCTAAGCAAGGTAAGCGCAATACAAGCTAAGCTAATACAAGCTAAATAAATTCAGCAGTTAAAATACCTGAAGTTAAATACAATACTCACTGGCCTAATGAAGTGCGGGTAGTTGTCGTTGAGGTCCCTGATGGTGACATAGACAGTGGCGGGGTCGGCGTCGTGGCCTTTGCCCCCCTCGTCATTGGCACGAGGGTACAGGGTCACAGTGCCTCTCACAGCTGCCTCACGGTCCAGGCACTGTGTGGGTAGAAACGGACAGCGCTAGGATATACTGAAGATAGATAGGTATGAATAGATAGATACAGATGCATGGATGAATGAATAGACTTGACGTCTTGGTGTCTATTTATGGGTTAAGTCGTTCCAACTGAATATGGCCCAAACGGGCGTGGGTCCAAGGATTGATATACTGTATATATATATATATATATATATATATATATATATATATATATATATATATTATATACTGGGACATTGGGACAGGTGGAGAAGTGTGATCAAGGGGATTTAGACAGAGAGCGAAGAGCGTAAAGGATGGATAGAGAGAATATCTGCAGGGATTTGGTAGGCTGCACAAAGATTACTCCCTAAAAGTTCATCAGAGAGAGAGAGAGAGAGAGAGAGATGTATCTGTCATGTCACCAGGGATCCTTTGTAAACTAATCGTCTGGAACCTGTAGTAGTGGTTCCGGTGGAGTAGGTGGAGAGGGATAGAATGATGGGGGAGAAGGGAACGAGAGGGGAGTGGGGGAGAGGGGTCTGTGGGGAGGGTAAAGATACTAGGGGAGAAGGGGGAATGGTTGAGAGGAGGGAAGGGATGACAGGGATGCGGAGAGACAGGGAGTGGGAGGGAGGCTTTGGAGAGGGGGAATGTGAGAGGATGGCTTTAGTAGGCGAGAGGCTAAAAAATATATATATATATAATTAATGGAGAAGAACTGCATATAAAAAACTAGAACTATGGAAAGCAGAAAGAAGTATGAGAGAGAGAGAGAGAGAGAGAGAGAGAGAGAGAGAGCAGTAAACATGGAAAGAAATCAAGGACAGAGAAAGAGACAAACAGAGAAAGAGTGAGAGAGTTATCAGAAAGAACACTTAGCAGAGGGTGGGGGAAGAAGCAGTGGGAATAGACAGCTGAGAGAGAGAGAGAGAGAGAGAGTAGATAGGAGGCCAGATGTCTAATGGAAGGGGGTCAGAGAGGATGGAAAAAGGAGACAGGAAGGACGGTGAGATATTTCAAGAAACTATTTTGAGAAGAGTGAAAGTGTTGTCATGTAAGAAAATTGATGTAGAACTAGAAAGTATATGTATTTTGGAGATTTTGGAACTGACAGTAGGAGTTTAAGACGAAGAAGGTGGATAGGAAGGGAAGGAATAAAATGGGGGGAATCTATTTTAGGGAGGAGAAAAGGGGTGCCATCTTGAAATCGGAAATGTATAAGCGATTTATGTATTTGGAACAGGAAAAGTGAGCTTGAGATGATAAATGAAGCTTGATATGATAAAAGAAGATAGGAAGGAGAGTAAGAAGTTGAGGAAAGTACGTATTTTTCCATTTGTTGGGAGCGAGCAAGGGAAAATATTACAGAAAAGAAATTTGGAACAATATTAGTATTTCGATGATAACACAAGAAAAGGAATGATGGAAGAATGCGATCGGAAAGTAACATAGCAAGATGGGGAAACTACTTCAAGGAGAACAAGGTGTTAGCGTCAAGGAAACGTAAATGTAGTAGCAATATATGTATTTTGAAGATATGGAAGAGGAAAGGGGAGTACGGAAGGAGGAGACAGGAAAGAGCAGTGATAAATACGAAGGAAACATTTTGGGAGACAGAAAAGTGTAGGAGTCGGGAAGAGGTAAATGTAGCGGCAGTATTTATAGGAAGGAGGTATTTTAGAGGACGGGAAAGTGCTGGCTAAAGGAAAAGCAAATGGAGAGGCAGTACTTAAAATACCTAAACGAGAACCCCCGTACTCTGTTTGGCTACCGACGCTGTGGCTGAGTGGTTAGTGTTGGTGGTTACGAGGCTGTCTTCCCATTGGCGCCAGGGTTTGAATCCTGGTGCGGGCGGCTGGCGTCACAAGATTTAGGTGTCCAAATCCCACTCTTTTTGGACTGGTAATTAAAATGAGTACCTCGGATACCACCCAGGGGAGGTAATGGTAACCTGGATGCTATAGTCGCCTTGTATCCCTGGAGAGGGTGTAAATAACTCGCCCCAAGTTGCGAAGATGAGCACCATGGCTTAAAAAAACTGATACTCACCCCCTTGATGGTGAGCTGGCCAGAGCGATCATTAATGGTGAAGTTCCTCTGCTCGTCTGGGGAGAGGTAGTACAGGATATTCTGATTGGCTAACGGCTGCAGATCAGGGTCCAGTGCTGACACCTGCCGAGAGATAATGAGGAAATTTGTCAGGTTTGAGAATAGAGAGAGGATAGATTCACCTGATGGTGATGGTGGTGGTGGTGGTGGTAATTATGACGATGGTAATGATAATGGTGGTGGTGATGATGATGGTGGTGGTGATGATGATGATGATGATGATAATGATGATAGGGAATTATAATTAGATAAGAGTGTGCCTGGAGTGAGACAAAGAAGTAACGGTGCAGTTGTGCAAGTAGAGGATACTGTTTATTTTTAAACTGCGAGATAACCTACGCGCAAAAAAAAAAAAAGAAAAAAAAAAAAAAAAACGCCGCAAACCAAAGTGAAGAAAAAAAGTTATAGAAATATGCCCTTGAGTCAAAAGCTAGGAACACGACTTTATCCTATTGTAGAGCTATAAAAAATGTATTGTACTTATTCTTTTAAAGGATAGAGCTTTTCCTGGGTATTAGATTGCGGTTGTTGCTTGGGAGCTTTAGTGAGCTGACGGACACCCCAGTACTCAAAAATACACGAAGACCGTATTTCCTGCCTCAAAAATAATTAAATGAATATAGTTTTGCTTCTATAATCCTTTGTAGTCTATAGGTCCCTGTTGGTTGGCAGAATAAATACTAAAGGAACGGATACTCAAGGGTTCAGAAATAAAAGGGAAAATAAGCCAGAACTGTAATGCGACCATAAAACCAAAGGAAATATAAAAACCATTGCCGCCCCGCGCGATACATTAAGCTAGACAGCGTAAGACACTCCCGAAGGCGGCCAGGCGGGGAAGGAAACAACATTCGGAAGGAAACACCACATTAGCCCGCTCCACTACCACCGTCTTCCCTTGAGCTGAGTAATATCTTGAGATTTATAGGAGGAGTATTCGTCTTTCTCAGTTGGTTCTTGGTACTTTAAGGCAAATTTAATCCGTTTGGGGGAAACCTCTTTTAGGGAAGGGTTAAGGGAAGGCCGTATCTAACCTTTCCAGTTTAGAAGTATCATCATCATCATCATGTCGTCGTCATCGTCATCATTATCATCAATCATTATCATAATCATCGTACCATTGACACTACAAGAACACCGTCAGACATTCTCGTAGGCGGCCGAGCGAGGAAGGAAACAAGATAGGAAAGGAAACACATCACATTAGCTGCAGGGTGTCACTAGGCCTAGATCTTAGCAGGAAAGAAGGGCGGGAAGGGGGAAAAGACAAGCTGGATAAACCCCCTAAGAAATAATGGGGGAAAGCCGCTCGCAGATGCTGTATGGTATTAGTAGGGTTAGGCCAGTTGGAGTTGGGAGTGGGGGGAGGGTGAGAAGAGAGGGTATTTGTGAGAAGTTTGAAAGTGGATGAAGTTATGTGAGGGTGTGGTTGTGTGAAGGTGGGGTTGTGGGTTTGTGTGTAGGTGGGAGGGATTGTGTGAGGTTGGGGGTTATGTGAAGGTGGTGTTGGGTGTGGGTGTGTGTTATGTGAGAGTGAGCTTAGAGATGGGGTTATATGAGAATTGTATGAGGATGAGGTTGTGGGTTTCTGTGTAGGTGTTGGGTTTGTGTGAGGTTGAGGGTACGTGACGGCGGGGTTGGGTGGGGATTGTATGTGTTAGGGTTGTAAGGAAGGGGTTTTGTGGGGGTTTTATGGAGAAATTTAGTGCAGGAGTTGAAAGAGGAAGGGTGTGTGGAGGGGTTGTATGAGGGTACTGAATGACTGGTGACTGGATGAAGAACAGGAGTGTGGCCGAGACAGACAGAGAGACAGACAGACAGAAACATAGATAGACAGACAGATAAATTAACAGAGAAGAAGGAACATAAAAGAGGTCGATACAGAGAAGATGAGAGAGCTGGGTTCGAGGATAAAGGAGAAAGTTTGCGAACAGGAAGGAAGGAAGGAAGTGAGGGAAAGGGTAAGTTGATGCTGGAAGAGAGAACTACAGGAAAGGGAGAGGAAAGAAGTTAATGCACACCCAAGGACAAACGTTCGCCCTCTGTTGCACCACGTTTACTTCGCACTTTAAGAGAACGTTTACTTACACTGGGGGCAACGTTTGCTTTACACTTTGCTCGTATCCATCACTTTATTCCCTGAAGCATCATACTAAAGGGAATACCGAAGGGACACACGCTGTATGGGATTAGGTGCATACCAGGCCTCTCTCGGCTTTGACTAGTTGGACAACAAAGGGAAGCGAAAAATAATTAGACACTTTTTCAACCATTGTACAGAGGCTTGGGGGAAAGGGAGAGTTTTTTTTTTTTGTTTTTGTTTAGCCCAAGGAACCCCATTTTCTGCCACTGGAGGGGAGACTTGCCCTTTACTCACTACTTAGCACCCTGGTATATGTACTGAAGGCTGCTAACAGGTGGATACTCTAAGAAAGGGAGCTAGGGAGGGAGGGAAAAACGAAAACGGGATATAAAAAACTTGGAAAATTACACATAAACTCAGTTCGTTCGTCAGGTGTTGATTACCATTTCCATCGCAACTGGCAATATTCCTTTCAAAATTAACATTAAAAAAATCTGACATGCCGCACAAAAGTCCGACATTCCACAATAGTATAAATAAAAACCAATAATAATAAGTCACAAAATCTCACCTTTTCGACACAGAATAAAAAATTCGATTATTCAACAATAGTCTTAAAAATCCACACAAAAATAATGAACCACAGAACCTCATCATACCGCCACAGAAAGAAAAAAAATCAGTCCACAGATGCATAATAAATTCCCACCAGCTCCCCCCCCAAAAAAAAAAAAAAAAAAAAAAAAAAAAAAAAAAAAAAAAAGGTCACAGCCTCTCACCTTGCCCAGGGTCACGTTGCAGTCTGTGTTCTCCGTGACCTGGAATGTGTAGTTGGCTTGTTGGAAGACGGGTTGGAGGTCATTCACGTTCACTACCGCTATTATGACCTCGGTTTCCGCGGGCGAGTTGTTGCCATCGCTGACCTTGACCCGCATCGTAAACTGAGGGGAGAAATAGAGATTGATTGATTGATTGATTGAGTGAGTGAGTGAGTGAGTGAGTGATTGTTAGTTGGGGAGAGACAGTGAAAGATGATTGATTGACTGGTTGATTGTGGGGGGAGAGATAGAGAGATTGTTCGATTGATTGACTGATTGATTGTGAGAGAGAGAGAGAGAGAGGATGATGAGAAATAACCTATCATGTGAATATTACCCCCCCTCTCTCTCTCTCTCTCTCTCTCTCTCTCTCTCTCTCTCATATTTTTCTTGTGTAGTGTATTCTTGCAAACGTGTAATTATTTTATTAAGGAAAGGAAAGAAAAACAGATAAAAATGGAAAGAAAACCAGGTAGAAATGTGGAGAAAAGCAGAGGAGAAAACAAGTGAAAATGCAGGGAGAAACATTTGCTCTCTCTCACACACCTGTCTTCCGGCCAGGCAGGTGTGAGGCAGGCAGATGAGAAAGGGGATAATAAGCGTGCAGGTGGAGAGATGGATGTGTGTGTGTGTGTGTGTGTGTGTGTGTGTGTGTGAGAGAGAGAGAGAGAGAGAGAGGAGAGCGTGGAGAATTAGTTTAGGAAGTAGAGATGACTATGTTAGTGCAACTGAAGCATTGTTTCCGCAGTTCACACACTCACCGGAGAGAGAGAGAGAGAGAGAGAGAGAGAGAGAGAGAGAGAGAGAGAGAGGTGCATTGTTCCATAGAAATACATCGCAACAGCAACCCAGAACTTACGATCCCAACGAGGCGGTCTTGCCTAAATATTCATAGAAAAACTTTTACCCTAGTCATAGCAAGAGAGAGAGAGAGAGAGAAACTGACAGTGGGAACGAGTGAGCCAAATAAATTTAGTGGGTGTGCAAACTGGAGAGTGACAGTGGCTGAGGTCCGGAGAGAGAAGCTGGGTGTGAGATAGGAGATGGTAGAGAATTGAGAGAGAGAGAGAGAGGGAGAGAGAGAGAGAGAGAGAGAGAGAGAGAGAGAGAGAGAGAGAGAGAGAGAGCACTACTACACAACACCCAAATCACTGTGCAAACTAAAATAAAACAGATCCCAGACAGTGAAGGGAGAATAAATCGAGCGTGAGATAGTGAGTGAGTGAGAGAGAGAGAGCTCACATCCCAGCACTCTAACACCCTAACACAGCCAGAACACAGCACCCACGTACACTGTAGAGCCTAACACGAAGCCAGGGATGACGCATAGGACCCAAGAGAGTCATATATTTTGTTCTATCGGCGACTCTGCACTCCGGGCGTAGGCGATGTAGGTGGAGGGGGGCGACGTGGATAGATACTGGTTTGTGTGTGTGTGTGTGTGTGTGTGTGTGTGTGGAGATGAGACAAACAGACATACCGACAGAAATAGAACGAGACTAAGATGGACAGTGATATATACGAATACATAACGAGCTCTGCACACACACACACACACACACACACACACACACACACACACACACACACACACACACAGATAGTGAAGAAAATAAAAACTTCACGATCCTGACACACGTAGACACAGCGAGAGAGAGAAGATAAAAACTTCACGATCCTGACACACGTAGACACAGCGAGAGAGAGAGAGAGAGAGAGAATGTCGAATTCAGAGAGGGACATGGTACTCACATTTCTGTCGAGTGTAGGCATGTCATAGTCGAGTGGCTTGTTGACGATGATGTTACGTGTCGATGGGTCAATTCGGAATTTCTGTTGTTCGTTCCCTTCGATGATCTCGTATGTGAAGTGGTTGACTGGGGAAGGAGGGGAGGTGGGGTGGATTAGCGGGAGGAAGGGTTAGGTGTGATGATGATGATGATGATGATGATGGTAATGGTGATGGTGATGATGATAGTTGTGATGGTGGTATTTGTGATGGTTGTGGCGATGATGGTTATAGTATAATAATAATAATAATAATAATAAAATAATAGTAACAATAATAATAAATAATAATAATGATGATGATTGTAGTGGTGATGCTGCTGATGTTGATAATGATGTTGATGGTGTCGCTGATAAAATTGCAAATATGAAACCATTTATATCAACCCTGCTACTTACCAATATCACTATCATTAACGACGAGTCTGATGCCTGTCGGTTTGCCCACTTCTCTGTTCTCGGGCAGCTGCACCTCATACACGCCTAGATCACGGTCAAACACGGGCGCTACATCGTTCAGGTCCTGCACAGTGATCCAGTAGGTGGTCATGCGTGCGTGGGCTGTGTTGGGGCAGGGAAGGATGAGTGGTTGAGAAAGTGATGTGGAAGTTAGTTTCTCTCTCTCTCTCTCTCATTATTATTTTTATTTTTGTCCCTATTTTTATTCATCCGGACGTATAGGCTGTGTCCGGAATAGAAGGGAAGACATTTTAAGGTTACATCTCAAAAAGGGCAGGGAGAAGTATTTGGTGCATTGGTATTGTTCTGTTTTTAGTTTAGTATTTATCTAATGTTTTTTTTTTTCGTTTTCAGGTGACTTATCCTCGATTGGACTGTGTTTGTGAGGGAGGGAAAGGTGTTAAGCAGAAAAAACTAAAAGGTAAGGTTGATTTTTTTTTTTTTTTCGTATTCTTATTTTCGTGTTTTCATTTTCTTGTTTGCTCTGAAGTGTTTGATTTACAGAAGGTACTGCAAAATATAGAAATACCGAGGATTTATTTATTTATTCAGTTTCGATGCTTCCTTTATTATGTTTAGTCCTTGGTTCACTGTAAGTTGCAGTAGGGAGAGGAATTTCCTAGTAAGTTCGTTCTTGTTTTATTTGGATGTTTCTTATTGTTATCTTGAAGTGCTTGGTTCACAAGTGGCAGTGTGATGATGGTTTTTCTGGGTGAATTTGTTATTGCCCAGAGTCGATGTGTGCTGTTGTTTTCTCTAAGCATGCGATGACGTGCTTGAAGTGATTGGAGTTTGTTTTGTCGCGAAGATCACTCAAGTAGCCGACTTACAGTATTGATGGAATTTTATTTCTCTTTTCTTCGAGGACATTTTTTTTTTCAGTTCCGTGTGTGTGTTTTTTTTTCTTTAGCAATCTCGTTTTCTAGTATTAAAATTTTTTCGATTTGCCACCTCCCGAGGAAGAGGAGGTATGCGAGGTACTTCCAGGAGAAACGTATTACGAAAGCAGACTTAAATAATTTACAGTAATGCACAGCAGGTTAATTTACGGTTCACCCCGCTCGCTTTACTCTTTATTTGTTAGAGGTAACTTACCCTAAGTTAACACAGGCCATCACAAACCATCCTATCTCAGCCGAACCTAACCTATTCAGCCCAAATCGGCTTATCCCAATCGAACCCAGCCCAGCCCAACCCAGTGCAACCCAACTAAAACCAGCTCAACGCAGATTTACACAAGCTATCCTAAAACAACCTAATTCCATCAAGTCTGACCTTACCTAACCCGACTTAACCTAACCTAACCGAACCCAACCCAGCTCAACCCAACCCAACCCAACCCAACTGACCTGAGATGCCGTCGGTGACCTGTATAGGGACGCGGTACTGGTTGACCTCCTCCCTGTCGAGCGGTCGGGTAGTCCACAGCTCCCCGTTGGGCTTGAGGGCGAACTTGGTCATCACGTCTGGGGAGGCGGTGGCGTCGAAGGAGTAGATCAGCTGAAATGACGTGTATGGAAAATTAAATTGTACTGATTGAAGGGTTGATGTGTTGATTGATTGTTGTATAGCCCCCACCCGCTTCTCTTCCTGCCATGCAAAGCTTTCCTTCGTGGGTTCGTGAAAGGCGAAAATGAAAATGATAGATACGTTTTTATTTTCTACTGTGCCTGTTCTTTGTGGCCTCCCGTCAATACCTCACACATTTATCTTCCCTCCCAGCGCTAGCAGTCAAAATTTATAAAGAAATAGTAATGAGAAAGCACATTAGAAACTTTCCCCCTTGAGTACAAGTAGCGAGGAAGATATTATGTTTGAGAAAAGCGAGGGAAAAAAAGGAAAATGAGAGAGAGAGAGAGAGAGAGAGAGAGAGAGAGAGAGAGAGAGAGAGAGAGAGGTACAAGTGTGCCAAAATGAAATTAAAAAGGGTACACTCAGAGAAAAAAACTATCTTTGTAGTTCCCTGTGAAGAAAATATACAACTGACGAGATACAATGAAAACCCAGTCTCTACAGGTGCGTGTTTCAGATGGTTCCGACTTTTCTTCTATGTATTCGTCCAACTCTGGGAAGATTCTCTCTCTCTCTCTCTCTCTCTCTCTCTCTCTCTCTCTCTCTCTCAAAAAAATTCTCGTTTTGGTTATCCAGCATGAAAGACACACGTTCAAGGCAAAGCAAGTACGAAAAACACAGATACGAGATTAGCTTTTTTCCTCTTGGGCTTCTTTGGTACCCCTGAAAATGAACGAAAAAAAAAAAATATTCGTGGGTGAATGGAGTGAAAAAGAAACAAGTTCGTGGAAAGTGAAAATGGAGAAGGACCAAAAATTATCTTCCTGGTTTTTTCGTATTGCCAGCGTCAGAATCTAGCCATATTTCTCTCTCCTTCGACAATTAGCAAATCCAGAATGTGTAAAAAATGAAGAAAATGAAAAACTGTGTAGCAGATTTTCCTGGTGGGTACATGCAGTGAAAAAGATACACATCATAGAAATCATTAATGAGAGAGAGAGAGAGAGAGAGAGAGAGATTTTTTTTTTTTTTTTTTTTTTTTGTGTGCTGCCCACGTCAATGTCTTACCACATTTATCTTCCCTTCCACTACGTACAATCAAAATTTATAGAGATATAGTGAAAAAAGCACAAAAATTTCCCTCGTGGGTTGATGAAGCGAGAAAATTAAATAAAAAAAAAAAAACTGGAGAAAGCGATAATACGAGAGAGAGAGAGAGAGAGAGAGAGAGAGAGAGAGAGAGAGAGGGAGAGGGAGAACTTTTTCCTGCATGTCTTTTATACTACCTCAGTTGTTATCCCGCCTCCCTCAACTCACAGCCAAAGTTTGCCCTGAAATTACAATGAAAAAGCCCTTATAAAAAATTTCCTTTGTGGATGCCTGCATAAAAAAAAAAAAAAAGATAAAAGAGAGAATAAAAGAATAACACGGTCGAGGATAGTTATAGATACATTTTTTTTTCCATGCTTGTCTTTCGTTGTGCCTCGTCAAGTATACTGCCCTATTTATTTCCTCTCTTTACTTTTTAATTCTTAATTTTCTTGCGGTCAAATTTGTAAAGCTATGAATATGAAAAGGTATGCTGTATACAGAAAAAAAAAAAATCCTTCGTGGATACATGCATCGATAAAATAAGCATTCGTGTGAAGTCAGAAGAAATAAGATGCTTTTTTCTTATTTCTGTTCCTATCTTTTGTATCGCCTTCGTCAATATCTATCCCATTTATCTACCTCCCTCTCACGCCTCCCGTCCATCCATCCATCTCCCCGTCTACCCTGTCTCTTCTACCCGCATGATACAATGTCCAAACAGGCCGGTTCCTTAGGGTCCCCAGTTCGCGGAATAATAATGATAAAACGACCCGTAAGGTTGACAAAAGCTGGCCTCCCCACAGATCGATACGGCTTTGTGGGGAGAGGGGGAGAAGGTGTGGGAGGGGTGTGTTGTGGGGAGAAAGAACGAAGAAGGTGCAGGAGGGATTGCTGGGGGAGCAGGGGTTTGTGTGTGTAGGATGAGGGGATTGTATTATGGAGATTGTGGAGGGTAGGGGATTGT
>NC_137048.1:35993406-36005906 GCF_032717465.1 Coenobita brevimanus
ATTTGTCCTAATCCAACCATCCTGCAGTTCGCCATCCTCCTTTTGAGAGAGAGAGAGAGAGAGAGAGAGAGAGTCAAACCAAAGAGAGTCGTCTATCGGTAGAGAAATATACCAAGCCTCATCATAGCTTAGGAATATTCTCCAGTAGATGAAAGTGAGGAGTAGAGGTGAAATATTTGGCTAACATCTGCCCCGTACTGTACTTGGTGTGTGTGTGTGTGTGTGTGTGTGTGTGTGTGTGTGTGTGAAGGATCTATAAATTGTTCACTTTATCTAGGCGTATTGAACTGTAACAAGAGAATGGCAATAGAACATGGCGCTAGTCACAAAGAAGTGCTGTGGCAAGGATAGAGCCGTGGTATTATCTTTTCTGTCATTGAGCTACGGGAAATAAGTTGCATAATGAAAAACTGAGCCAAGTAAAGTGAAAGAACTGTAGTAAAATTCTCAACTCACCACAATGATGATTTTCAGCTTGTAAACAGGCACACTCTCATAGTCGAGGTTCCTTGTAGCGACGAAGATGCTTACCCCAGCGTTGTCTCCACACTCCACACTTTGGTCCATCAGGCGTCTGGGGGAGAAGAGGAGGGAGGTTAGAGGTGGATAGGGGTTGTATGGGTAGGGGGGGTCAGAGGGGGATTGGAGTGAGAGGGGGCGAAAGGAGAGGGGGAGGGAAGCAGAAGGCCTTAGATTGTGATTATTGATTATTATTTACTTCATTAATACTCAGGTTTTAGGACAAATGAAACATACTGTATGGGGTTAGCTTGTCTAGAATTCCAGAGAGAGAGAGAGAGAGAGAGAGAGAGAGAAATGGGAGTAGTGATGAAAAAGAACAACGAATTCACAGAGAAGAAGGGAGAGAAAATGGCCACGAAAAAATAGAGAAAGAAAGAGAAGAAAGGGGAAAGTGAGAGAGAGAGGGATGGTTGGTGTAAGTGAAATGTTACTTGTGGAGTGTGTGGAGTGAAGGTCTGCATCACAATGAGTCCCTATCTGAGAGAGAGAGAGAGAGAGAGAGAGAGGAGAATGCGGTTGAGACGTATGGTTGTCGTAAGTAAAATGTGACCTGCCGGGGTGTTCGGCATCACAATGACTCGCTATCTGGGCCTCGCGGGACGGCGCTCCAGTTGTAAACAAAATCAATCCTTACCTTTACCTTACCCCCTTGCCACGCCCCCCTCCTTCCCCCACCCTCCCTCTATCTCTCCTTTCTCCTTCTCCTCACCTCCTCCCTGCTTCATATCTCCTCTCCCCGCTCCTCTTTTCTCTACCTCTTCACCCCTCCCTCTTCCCTCCTTCCTCCTACCTTTTTCCTCCTCCTCCTCTTCTCCCCTCCTGCCTCCCCCTCACTTGACGTTGTTTGATATGTTTCACCCAAAAGTTATCGTTCAAATAAATCCCAGTCGGTCTTATTCCACGTATTTTCAATTGTTAGTCTTTTAATGTTTCGCTCACTTTTGTCCCAATTCTTACGTTTAGCTGTTGACTTATTCCAAATGCGTTCACCCTCTTATCGTTCAGATTTAATATGTTCAGTCCTGTTCAATAAAATTCGATGTTATTTCACGTTACACCTTCAGTTCGAGTGTGTGTGTGTGTGTGTGTGTGTGTGTGTGTGTGTGTGTGTGTGTGTGTGTAGAAACTAAAAACAACCTCTCAAAGGAAATAATGAATATATCTAGCCCCCCCTGTGGGTCGCAGAATTTTCCCTAAGCATAAAAATAGCGTTTGGAAGTAGACTAAAAAAAAAATAAAATAAAAAATAAAATAATCCATATAAACGTCGCTGGAATGAACGAATTAATGTTGCCAGTTTGGGATGATTTATAAACGTACTGAAGCTATATTTATTTTCGGGGGATGCAGTTGTTTGTGTGTGTTATTCTGGATTTTGATGTTTATCTTTCATGTAAATATAACACTGAATTATTCATTTTTACTGGGCAGTGTGATTATGTTTTATCTTTGTATCGTCCGGTTGCTGTTACAGTATCGTGTCTACTCCGTGTATAATGTATTCTGTAATGTATTTTAATGGCCAAACAGTGGAAAATATCGTTTGAATGACGGAGAATATGATAACTATATCGTTTCTACTCTAACCTGGCCCAAAATTGTCATCTCTCCATCTTGCATGTTGTGGTGTAGCTATAAATTAATACTAGATTAGGATGATAATCACGAAGAAGTACTGTGGAAAGAAGGTAGAGCAGCTGTATTGTCATTTTCTGCCATTTAACTACGTGAAAGAAGCGGAAAAAAAAAAATCTTGGCCAGGTTAAGGTGAAAGGAGTATTGTTTATCACTGTTTATTCTCCAAGCAAATACACGCCTTCACTAGTGCTGATTAGTGCTGATTTTTTCTTTGCTGAATAAAATCTTCTAGCAAGGATAAAATATAAAAAAATCGTCTAGCACTGACGGGGTTCATTTCAGCCCTAAATCCTTCTGCTTTTTTTAATCCACTTGGCTTAGCGTCGTTCATTTGGCCGAGGGTAGAAGGTGAAATTGTGTGTTAAAATAAGGATGAAACTCAGGTGTATAGGTGGAGAGGAGGAAAGCAGGATATGTCTTCTTATTTTCTCTTCTGTTTCACTCTCCTTTTCTTTACTTTTTCTTTTCTCTTGTTTTCTCTTGTTATTTCTGTGCCTTTCCATTTTCTCCCCTTGTATTCTTCTCCTTTTCTTTTCTTCTTCGCTCTACCATTTTCTGTCCCGTCTTTTCTTTTATTGTTCTTGAGCTTCTCTGTTTTTCTTCTCTTGCATTCTTTCTGGCCAATATTTTTCTGTTGCTCAGTTTTGTTCTTTCATTATCTGTTATAGCCGTATTATTTTCTCCCTTCTATTTTCCCTTCGTTTTCCTTCCCTTCCCCTCATTTCCCATCCCTGCCCTTCCCTTACCTTACCTTACCGTCCTTTTTCTTCCCTTCCCTTCCTTCTCTTCTGTCTTTTCTCCCCCGTGTTCTCTTCTTTTTCTTTAATTCAATTCCTTCCATTCCTTAGCCTTTCCAATCATTCCCTTCCCTTTCCTTCCCCTTTCTTTTCTCCTTTCCTCTTTTCCCTGTTCTACCCCTCCTCTCTTCTATCTCTATTTTCTCATATCTTCCCCTCCCATCTCTTCTGTTCTCATCTCTTCTCTCCTCTCCTCTCCTCTAACGTCACTTTCATTATTGCAGTTCACTCAATGCCAGCGATTTTGTTCAGCCTAATGTCATCACAGCTTCCAATGAACCGCGCTGACTCAACATTGCAACTGACATTCAACAGAGTATTGATTTCATGCAACTGAGGAAAAATAGCGACACAGAAACGGCGGAATTTTCGTGTGTGGTTGTAAAGGTCGTTGTGTGTGCAAATTTTAGGGGATTTTAGGCCCTGTTGGGGTTGCATAGAAGGTTGGTTTTGGGATTTTTCTGTTGCAACTTATTTTTTCTTTCTGTTGCAACATGTTTTTCTTTTTAGCAGTCATTCGGTCATCATCATCATCATCATCATCATCATCATCGACCTGTACCAGTCTCAGCCAATATAAAGTCGTCCTATAACTTCTGCTTTCTGACCTGCAAGAGTGTGTGGGTGGGTCATAATGCACTGCAAGAATGGTGCAAGTCAGTGTGCAATATGGGATGTGCCAACGAGGGATGTTCAGTTTCATCATCATCATCATCATCATCATCATTTTTAAATTAGTCATCATCGTTGTTAATAATTCCGCTGTTATCGTCGTCGTCGTCTTCATCACCGTTATTATCATTATCGATCATCATCATCATCATCATCATCATCATCATCACCATCATTATCATCACCCTTAGCATCGTCGCTTTTTCACTGTCATCATCATCACCATCATCACCCTTAGCATCGTCGCTTTATCACTATCATCATCATCATCATCATCACCATCATTTTTTCACTATATCATCATCATCATCATCATCAGTTTCCTCCCCCCCCCCTTCACCACCACCACCACCACCACCACCACAGACCTTTTCTATCTCTTCATGCAACTTTTCATCGCCGACTCCACAAACCACAATACCCCGACAGCGCACTCTAATAACGCACTGGAGAGAGAGCAAGGAAGGCCGCAATAACGACTGTGCTAACGAGGCCTGTTGCGTTGCCGACTAAGCATCAGCTAACGAGACGAACCACCCAGCGCCAAGATCAGTAATGAGGGGAGCCACAGATGGAGTCTGCCTGAGTCCTTCAACAATTTTCCTGCAGTATCCCCTTGCAGGATTGTTGAAATACTTGACTGACGTGATATTTTCTTCTGAGACTCTCGATATAGCTCCTTGCAAGATTGTTGAAATGTTTGAATGATGTGGTATCCCCCGTAGAGTTTTTTATATAGATTCTTGAGTGTGTGTGTGTGTGTGTGTGTGTGTGTGTTTGTGTGTGTATGTGTGTTCGTTCGAGTGTGCGCGGGTGTGTGTATGCATGTGTTAAGCTGTTCCCCCGTAAAGGTGTGAGATGCACCTGAACTCACTTGATAGCGAAGGTACCGTCTGAGTTCTCTGCGCTGGTCTGCCCGTTGAGGAGGGTGAAGTACACATTGGGGTAGTCTGGCAGATTGGACCTGGCGAGGAAGAAGAAATATACGGGAGTCAGTAAGATGCGGTGGAGGGAAGAGGTGGATGGATGAGTGGATACAGGGTGGAGGAATGTGATAGCAGGTGGTGGGATGTGGAGGCAGCAGGTGGTTTATGGATGGAGTAAGTGTGGAGGGGTGAACAGTATCTGGAGCCAAATAAAAAGAAGGTTGGTGATAGTGTGTGAGATGTGGAGGAGGGAAGATGTGTGGATGGAGGGTGGGGATAGGGTTGTATAAATGGAGAGAGTGGATGTGTATGGATGGAGTTTTTAGGTTGGTGCAAGGGTGGGGTGTGGATGTAAGTGTGTCAGTAGGAGTGTGAGGGTAGGTGTGCTGATGAGTAGGGTGTGGAGATAGGTAGAAGGATGGGTGGAGATATCTGTAGATGGAGTGAGGGAGACGAAGGATAATGCATGGAGCTAAAATGATGTGAAGTGGTACGGAGTGGCCAGGCTATGGAATGTGCTATTAAAATGCGAGTTATAGGTAGCCAACTTACAATATATATAACTAGATACATAGACCACACAGACATATATTGTGATCCGACATTAATGTAAATAAAAATACTTATACTCTAACTGCAAAAGATTATGAATAAGTAAGCAGAAGGCCCTCAGTGTGCATGTCCGTGCGAATGTTTGTGTGTGTGTGTGTGTGTGTGTGTGTGTGTGTGTGTGTGTGTGTGGAGACCTGAGTGAGGAGTGATAAGGGCAGATAGCAAAGGTCGATGTTAGATTGAGAGAGAGAGAGAGAGAGAGAGAGAGAGAGAGAGAGAATGTGCTAAAACAAGCCAGGGAATAGAATGTGGAGTGTTGAGGTTAGATAGGAGGAATCCTTATAAGACTGGAAGTTTTAGAGGTCTGTAAAAGAGAGAGAGAGAGAGAGAGAGAGAGAGAGAGAGAGAGAGAGAGAGAGAGAGAGAGAGAGAGAGAGAGAGAGAGAGAATGCGACGAGAGTAACGGTGAAAGAAAAAACAGGAAAGAGCATATGAAAGGAAAACAACCTACACAGAATAATAGACTCAAAATAGTGGCGGTGTTGGTGAAAGAGGTGGATGGATGGAGAGGCGAGGAAAAGAGGACGAAAAAGAAGGAAAAAATGAGAGAGAGAACAAAACACGATGAAAACAGAAAAGCAACAACAGCGGCCTCGGAGGTGGAGAGACGAATGGGTGGAACGAGGACAAGGAAAAAGGGCGAGGACATGAGAATATTAGAAAGCGAGGACAAGGCAATATTAAACAACGAGAACAAGAAAATATTAAAAACCAGAATGACAGAGCAGGAAAAAAGAAAAAAATGTAAATCTCATTGATGAAACTCCCAGAGACTAAAATAATAATTAAAAAAAATAAAACTAGCGGCGGCAGTGAAAAAAAGAGAAAGAGAAAAATGTGAAACAATGTGTTGTAGAGACGGAGAGATGGAGTGGCGGAAGTCACAGGAAGCACCGAGAGAGAGAGAGAGAGAGAGAGAGAGAGAGAGAGAGAGAGAGAGAGAGAGAGAGAGATGGTAAATAATTATACAAACAGAAAAAACAGACAGACAGCAGTAACGAAAGTGGAAGGGATGGAGGGGCGAACAGAAAGTGCGAAGAAGAAAAAACAAACATTAACTTAAAAAATAACCAAAAACGGAAACAAGAGATAGAGGTGGAAGAATATATGTTTTAAACGAAGAAGAAAATAAGAGAACACGAAGAAAACAATTAATACACAAACACGCAGCAGAAATGAAAAAAAAAATCAATATGTGGATGGATGGATAGATGGAGAGAGAGAGGAAGGACAAGAGAGAAGGACAAAGGAATAAAAGAGCATAAAAAAAGAACTAAACACAGATTCGTAGTGAAAATGGATTGTAAAAAGTGGCAATGCAGACTGACGGATGGACGGATGGATCTAGAGAGGATATGAGAAACACACACACACACACACACTGAACTGAAGAGGGAAAATCAAGTGTATCTGGAGGCGGACGGCTGGATGGCGGGAGATATGAAGAATGAGAGACCATAAAAGAATAAGGAAAAAAAACACATGAAAAACGGAATAAAAATGACAGAATAAACGAAGAAACTGGATGGATGGATAGAGGGATGGATGGGTGAATGGATGGATGGAGGAAGGAAGGAAGGAAGGAAGGACGGACAAGAGAGGCTCAGTGCGGATATCCATTATTCACGTCAGCGCTCACTGACTCCACCCCAGCCAGACAACAAACAGCATCCAGAAGCAAGGAGAGAGAGAGAGAGAGAGAGAGAGAGAGAGAGAGAGAGAGAGAGAGAGAGAGAGATTCTTTTACTCCCTGTCTCTCGAGTGGTAATCATTCAGCATCTCTGCGCCTCCTGAGTGTCATTGATTTCTAAAGGTTAATTATTGAGGTCGTGAAGTGTGTGTGTGTGTGTGTGTGTGTTTGTGTGTGGGAGAGAGAGAGAGAGAGAGAGAGTCTGTATGTTTTTAGATAGCTAGATATAGAGAGGGAGGGAATCTGTGTGTTTAGATAAATAGATAGAGAGTAAGAATGTGTGTGTGTGTGTGTGTGTATGTGTATGTGTGTGGATTAAAAGGGATTGAAAGAGAGGGAAAGCGTGTGTGAGGGGGAGATGGGAAACTGGAATTTATTGAAGTGGGAAGTGAATGTCGTTGGATGACGTGGAGAGAGAGAGAGAGAGAGAGAGAGAGAGAGAGAGAGAAATGATTCGTGATAATTAATCCATTCTTTATTAATTAGCTTTTCATTCGTTTGACTGATATAACACTCAATACTGTAGATGCAATTTTCAGCCGATATAATACTCTACCGATACAATATTTCCCCGATATTATACTTAACCGGTATAATATTTTCCCTTATATAATACTCGACCGATGTTATATTTCCCTAATATAGTACTCGACAGACAAAAAAAAAATTCCGATATAATACTCGACCGATAGAATATTTCCCCGATGTAATACTCGACCGATACAATATGCGCCTCCTCCACTTTGCTGTTGTGCACGCAAATTGAATCTCATCTTACCTTCATTTCACCTCATCTCCGCCCCACCTCATCTCCGCCACGCCGGAGAGAGAGATAGGGTATTGGAGCGAGCGAGAAGTATATGTTTGCTCTGAATGCCTGAGAGTTGTTGAGAATAAATGGCTGATATTTTTTTTTTTCCAATTTCTGTTTATAGGTCCTCATTATAAAAGCGAGTGGTTGGGGTTTTTGATTTGCAATTCGGATTCTGAGAAGAGGAAGTGGTGATCCTGCTTGAGTGATGATGATGGTGATGAGGGTCAAGGTGATGGTGATTATTATTATGATTATTTTTATTTATTATTATTATTATTATTATTATTATTATTACTAATACTACAACTACTACTTCTACTACTACACTACTACTACTACTACTACAAGTGGATTTTCTGTACTTGTGATTCCCAATTCTTATTCACAGAAGCACCACTCACCCAACACGGAGGGTGATGACAATAGGAGTTATAGTGGGAGAATTTTCATTATAAACTCGAGTTTGTAAAAGGAAAGCTTAGATGAAGAGAGGAAGGCGTGAGTGTATATTGGTCTGTTATTAGCAGTTTGAATACGCTTGCTTATTTGTTGTTGAGAATGGAGATGGTATGATGATGATTTGATTAGGGAGTTTGATTAGCAAGGCCAGGTGTGAAAGGAATATGTAGAGGTAAGAATGACATGGTTCTATTTTTTCTGCGTTTGTGTTTAGCATCGGCGAGACTCAGAGATATTGCGTGCCCATCAGAGAGAACAATAACTTCCTTGTTCTCTGTGGTGTTGTGTGGTGTAGGTGGGTGTTGTGGCTGTCAATTGATTACCATGAGAGGGAGAGAACTGTCTTCAAAGTAAGGAGTAATTTCTGTATATAGAGTCACACTTTGTCATGTTCTGTAAGTGGTAGTTCAAAAAAATCATAACTTACCTTGAAAAAAACATAACTGCTTCTGTTTTCTCTGTGCTGTTTTGTGATAAGGCTGGGTGTAGTAGTGGCTGATATTTGACTACCAAGGGGGCCAACTTTTCTTATATATGGTGTTGTAGTTCTTGCACCTTAACTTGGCTTAGATTTTTGTCCTTTTGTAGCTGCTTCACATAACTAAGTGGCAGAAGTAGGTAATGTTACTGTTCTGAATCCACTCCAATGCACCTTCTCGTGATTACCATTCTAGCGTTACTGGATTGTTACTGATAGATAGTCAAGAGAGCAGACATGTTTTAGGCCAAGGTAGAGTAAAAAGAGTAAAATTTATCTTGGTATGTCTCTAGCTATTCCGATTTTGCAAAGACACCACGATAAATCTTCTTCCTTTTCTTCTCTTTTGGTGTCATAAGTCGGTAAAATAAAACCAGGTAACTTCTAACCTAGCATACAGAACGACCATGTAATATCCTAGCACACAGAACGACCACGTAAATACTAACCTAGCACACAGAACGACCACGTATATACTACCCTAGCACACAACGACCACGTAAATACTAACCTAGCACACAGAATGACCACGTAAATACTAACCTAGCACAGAGAATGACTACTTCGGTGTTTTCTGTGGTGTTCTCTGGTATGGCTGGATGTCGGGGCTGCTGCTTGACAACGGAAGGTGGCAATTCCCCTGAGGACACCACCTTCACCGTGACTGGGGCGGTGGACCACAGTGGGGGGGTACCGCCGTCCACTGCTCTCACTCGCATCTCGAATTTCTTGATGTTTGCCTGGGAGAGAGAGAGAGAGAGAGTGTGTGGGGTGGGAGAGGGGGAGAGAGAGTGTGGGGTGGGAGGGGAGGCTGAGTAAGATCATTTATCAGTTTTACCACTTTACTTTTTTTATTATCATCTAGGCCTTATTTTCTCCCACCTGAGGAAGGGATGAGGAAAGGTTCAGAGAGCAAGGAAAACAACTGATGCTGTGAGATTTAACCTTAGTCTCTCCCTTAATTAACTGGACCACACTGATTATTATTGTTATTATTATTATTATTATTATTATTAACATCTTATCATCATCCTAACCTCTGTATCCCCTCTAAAGACAGGGGTGGAGTAGGACCTCAGAACATGAAAACAAAGTATGACAGTTCCCCCTCAACCACCCCAAGTGTCTCGTCCTCCAGCCAGCCACTTACCATAGAAGGATCAAGTGGCTGCTTAAGTGACACCACGCCCGTAATTGGCTCCATATAGAAGTACCTAACGTGGCTCGGGTCGCCCTCCAAGTGGTAGGTGACATGCGCGTTGGCTCCGATGTCTTTGTCCGTGGCCGTGACGCGCAGCACGGGCGTGGCTTGGTTGTGGTCCGTTTCTAAGGTCTGATCGTAGCGCTGGGGAGAGGGACGGACGAGAGATGAATTTCGTACTTGGAGGGAATTATATCTTTAGTAGTTTCTAACGGTGTTGTTCAGATAAGGATGACCTCTTACGACTATCTTCTGTCTATCTATCTGTCTGTGTATCTGTGTACCTATCTATCTTTTTGTTGTATCTGTCTATCCGTCTATGGCTCCTATGACTCACTGAATTTTTTTTTTTTTTTTTTTTTTTGCCTCACCTGCTGGTCAAAGATAGGCGGGTTATCATTGATGTCCTCCACTATTAACCTGAAGGAGCAGGTGACTTGGAGGGGCTGGAGGGCGTTGTCCTTGGCCACCACACTCAAGAGATATTCCTTGTCCCCTTCGTCGCGATCTAGGCGCTGAAGGAGGGAGGATGGGGCGTTAGAGAGAGAGAGAGAGAGAGAGAGAGAGAGAGAGAGAGAGAATAAACATGAAAAGCAAAAGGGGAAAGGGAATCGAAGACAAACGAATAAAACGAGTGTGATGCAAAATGAACGAGGGCGTAGAGGGAGCGAAAGGGGAAGAAAGGAGGAGGAAGGAGACGGAGCTCTCCAAGACAAACATTCCTTCACTGCCAGGAAGGAGCGAGGTGGAAAGGTTAGGAGGTTGCATAGAAACGTCGGTCGTCTTTATATTTCCTTATAGCGACGTCCACGGGCTGAAGGGGTTAAGTAGGAAGGAAAAAAAAAGGTTAAAAAAAAGGTCGATAACCCTTAATACGATGACGTCATTACTTATTCGATGACGTCATATTTTTTTCCAGAGTACGATGATGTCAATTCGTATTCGGTGACGTCATTTTACCCCACCCAATACAGTGACGTCATTACTTATTTGATGACGTCATATTTTTACCCACAAGATGATGTCATAATTTATTCGATGACGTCAGTATTATTTATCTCGTCTTTACGAAACGTGTACCCAGTGCTGAAGGTAGCAGTTTGACGGTCATTCTTCCCTACTCTTCCACCCTTCCACACTCCTCTTTCTTCCACCATGCTGTTCATCCACATAGCCACTCCTTAGTAATAATAACTGAGCCCAGCTTTCACTCTTAAACTATTCTTCCAGTCCTATCACCGTCCATTCTGCCTCACATTCACTCTTCCTGCCTCTAAATTCTACTCCTCTACTCACGGTCATTCTCCGCCACTACTTCAGTCTTCCATCCCTAATGTATTCTTCCACTCTTCTTTGGGTTTGATTATCATTTCATTTTTCCTTTAGTTTTTCTACATTAACTGCCCTCTTCCACCCTCTCCTTATCCACAAATCCACTCATACTCCAGTCTTCCACTCACACTGCATTGTTCCACTCTTCCACTCACCCTGCATTCTTCCACTCTTCCACTTACCCTGGTAGTTGTGATCTGGCCGTGCTGGTTGGAAGGGTGGATCTCGAAGCTGCCAAAATCTCGAAGGAGGGAGTAAGACACTTGTCCACTCCTACCAGGGTCTTCGTCTGTCGCCAGCACCTGTGGGAGGGAGAGAGGGCGTGGTGAGAGAGAGAGAGAGAGAGAGAGAGAGAGAGAGAGAGAGAGAGAGAGTGAGAGAGGAACCTAATTTTACTATGGGATGTTTGGGGTGGAGGAATTAGCAGAATGAGAGAGAAAGAAAGAGAGAAGGGGGGGGGATGTGCAAGAAGAAACAAAGGAGTGAAGGGAATCTAATTTTAGAGAGGAGCGTTTGAGCTGGAGGAATTAGCAAGAGAGAGAGAGAGAGGGAGAGGTATTGAATAAACGAAGAAAAAAGGGAGAGAACAGAAGGAAGGAGAAGGAAGGGAGGAAGAAGGAAGACAGACGAGCAGGGAGGGAGAGAAGGAAGAAATAAATGGAGGGAGGGAGAAGAAAGGGAGAGAAAGAAGCAGGAGGAGGAGCGAAGCGACGTGTGAAGAAAATTAAAAACAGAGTTGAAGAAAATACGGACCCGGGAGGAAGTGAGGAACGTGAGAGGAAAGGAAGAGTCAGGTGAGAGAGAGAGAGAGAGAGAGAGAGAGAGAGAGAGAGAGAGAGAGAGAGAGAGAGAGAGAGAGTAGAAGGAGGGTGAGGAGAATGGTAGAGAAGACTAATGAGTGACCGTGTGAAGAGGAATTGGGTAGGGAATTGGGTGAGTGAGAGGAATGGGGGGATTAGAGTGAGTAGTGGGTGGAGGGATGGAGGGATTGATGGGTGGATTATGTGAAGGAAAATGAGAGAGAGAGAGAGAAAGTTCTGATAAATAGTGGGGCTCAGGAAGGATGTAAGAGGATTCCGTTTTATATATGTGAGAAATAAATATTAGAAGGATGTATGGATGGATGTATAAGAATCATGTATTAGTAAGTAGGAAAAAGTAATGGCTAAGAAATATGAATAGTATGTGTTTTTTTTTCTACCATGTGAGAACCAGGTCAAGCCACAATCCTGTAATATAAATAAGAATAGGGCTATCCTGCACAATAATACTGATAGTGATTATTTATGACCTTTATTTCTAGCCTGATCTAGTAGTCATAATCTTATCACACAGACATACTCTTTACCTCTCTCTCTA
>NC_137048.1:36008406-36058406 GCF_032717465.1 Coenobita brevimanus
ATCCCATTCCAAGAGTGTAGGTGTTTTATCAATTGTAGTATCATGGTAGAAACTTAAGAGCTTTTGGCGATAGTTCTTGTACAAAAAAAAAAAAAATGTAAGTTCTTTTTTATATGTTAATTCTGATATAAAATTACTGTAGAATCTAAGCCCTTATGTTGAGGTTTAATCCTGATCCAAATGTTATGTAAATGTAATCTCCCTTGTTTTCGATTCCAGTTCTCGCTTGTGTGTGTGTGTGTGTGTGTGTGTGTGTGTGTGTGTGTGTGAATACGTAAGATAGTAATTTCAAATGTTCATTCATCATGATTTAAATATAAGTATAATCCTTTTTTCCTACATATTAATCCCAGTCCATATATATAGATGTAAACCTTTTGTTGTGTAGAAAAGCCCTATGCAAAAGGGAAAATAAAACCCCCCGTGAATTCCCTATTAATACGAATCTAAAAATATAAATCCAGAGTCTATTCTTTTAGCCCATGTCTCCCCTGTGGGTCGGATCGTGGGATTCAGCATTGCATGGAAAGTAAAAGAGTTAAAACAGTCTTAGGTACGCTCTTGCCACGTTTCACTTAAATGACTTTGGATAGAACAAGCGTCTGAAAAGGCTCGATATGGCTCCAATCGTATCATTTTTACTTCTACTACATACATATAAAATTTCAGAATGATCGATCTACTCAAGGTAAATTTCTGGACAAAATTGGAGCTGAAATTTCTACCTTTCCCTCTATAGATTTTGGTGGGATTCGGCAACATCGACGTCGAATCCCAATTTATCTTGATCTGAGTGTATATATATCCAGAGTCTGTTGTTTCAGCCCCCCGTTCTCTTACTCATGTGTGTGTGTGTAAGTGTAACCCTCGCTCAGCCGCCCATCAATTTCAATTTCTTGTTGTCCCATATCTCGCCGCCCGCCCGCCGGGACACTTATAGACGATAAATCTTGGGAATTGGTGTTATGGGAGGGCGGAGAGCTTTCACGGGTCAGCCCACACAGCTCTTAGTATGGGGTCTGGTCACGTATATACCCACACACACGCACATGTTGACACACACACACACACACACGAGAAGAGGCGTAACATACAATACACACACACACACACACACACACACACTCACACAGTTATTCACAAACCCACAATAACCGACAACCCATACTAAGCCCAATATTTCATCGTCCCATCGCGTCATGCAGCGCTCCGCAACGCCCAAAGAACGCCATGCAAAATACATTCCCAGGTGCATGATCAATTTTCCGGGGGTCGAATGCTTTGGGCACCGAAATGTAGCGTCGTAGCCTCTTGTGACCCTGCTGTTATCCCTCATAGTTTTTAGGTATTGTAGCCCCAGTTTCGTGTATACTTAAACTCGGTAGACTGGAGGATGAAGCTGCCCTCTCCTGCAGCCTACCATAATAATTTTCGGGAGTTTTATAGGCGGGTAACTCCACCGCTCGGCCATATCAGTGCCACCACGTGAAGGCGTCCCTCTACTGCACCACTTAAGGGGACTCAGCTGAGTATGCACAAACAGGTAGTGGAATGAGATAAATTAGAAGACGATTTATAAAGAGTGAAGTGTACAAATGACGTGCATTTTGGTACACGTCATCGCCCTCACTCAGACTGACGGACCCGCGATAGTGTTGAGCGGTGTTAATCTTGCTGCCACCAGACGATTTTTTTCACTTGGGTTTCTTGTGAGATGGACAGATAACCCTTCATCATCGCCGCATGGTTTTACTCTTTCTCCTGCCAGACGATTTTATTCACTGGGGTTTCCTTGGAAGTGGACGACCCATCGGCATTAGTACATAGTTTTATTCGCACTAGTTAACATTCAGACAAAATTTATTGGGATTTTTTGCGAGATGACTAGCCCCTCTGCGATGACGGTTTTTTGTTTATTTACCTTTTTTTTCCTGCTACCAAGAAATGACTGTATTCTCTTGGCATCCTGTGATATTGTTGGCCTCTCATCAGCACTGCATGGTTGATTGTATTCCTGCGAGATTCATGGCTTTCCTCTTACAGTCACCAAACGATTGTGTTCACGGCGTGTCGCTGGCGATGGCCCACCCTTCCCTTCGACATCCCTGGCCACCCCGTGCTTCCATCCCTCATGCCGTCTCTTAAATCAGCCGGTATTCCTGCACAACAAGTCCAGCCAATGAATTAATGACAAATGCGTCCCCCCTCGCTGATGGATGTGCTACTTTCCCGCAACAGACCCCCATCACTTTAAGCACGGACCCCCCCCCCTCTCTCTCTCTCTCTCTCTCTCTCTCTCTCTCTCTCATTACTGATCCTCGCTTTTAGTGTTTTAAAGTAAGCGTAACGGAGTAGTGTCACCACCCGCAGAGTATGATCATTGTGTGTGTGTGTGTGTGTGGGTGGGTACATCAGTATTCCTTCATGCATTTGACACTTTTAAATTAAGTGTGAAAGAATAACGTCTACGTGGCCCGGACAAAGGGCATTGAGATTGATGTAGTTGCAAATATATACCTTTTAACCCCCCCCCAAAAAAAAAAAAAAAAAAAAAAAATAATGTTAATCTCGGGTCATTTGCAATAAGATCTGGCCACGTATTCGAGTCACTTAAAATCATGCGTGAAAGAATTACGTTTTCACCGCCATCACAGTGTGGAATATAGCAAAAGACCACCATCATTTAACTTTAAGCCTGAGGTGTGTTATTATCGACCAGTTGAGTTTTTTGTAATGCCTTGATCCTGGAGAGGGACGCCTTCACGTGGTGGCACCGATATAACTGGGCGGTTCCACTACCCCGTTATGCTAATGCCCCCAAATTCCCTCTCTATTCCCCGAAAGGAGGATGGTGGACTGCAGGAGAGGTCCAACTTCAGCCTCCAGTCCACTAGTTCACTTTCAGATAAGCCTGGGGTTGCAGCTACCACTACTGCTATACCACCACCACCATTATACTACTACTACAACTTTAGCTCTGTCCCCTGATGAATTTGGAAGTAGGAAATTAATATCGACTGCTTGAAACGATGCACAGCCCCGCGGCGTCAAAGAATGCTCTGTCTGCATCGCCCGGACACTCTCATTGGAACTTGTCTCTCCGGAAAACAATTACTTGAAGGACGCGGGATTCCAGGTCGTGTCGCAATTAACAAACTTTGACGCTGGAGAAAAGAACGGCGGGCCAAAAGAATGGACACTTGAGCGTCTCCTTGGACACCTTGCCAATTAAAACCGTAAAATATAAGCGAGGGAAGCCTGGGAGGTTTCCGTGGTTCCTTTTTGCAGGTGACTGATCTGATTTGCTAAGCTGAGGAGAATAACGTAATATAAGTAAAAGTAGCTCTAATCCCAGACTCATCTCAGCGTAAACTCAGTGGACTGTGGGCTAGTCCCCTGCCCTACGCTCCATCATCCACATTATGGGGGATAGAGGGGGACTGAGGGACGTTTGTATAACCGGGCAGTGGAGCCGCCCGGTTATATCGGTGCCACCACTTGAAGGCGTCCGTCTCCAGCACCATCTTCGTATTAAATTAAGACTTTATCAAACCCTTCAAATGTATAAAGCCTCTCTAAGCTGAATAACCTCGTCCGGAGAAAGCAAAAATAAAGACCCCATCCCTACCACCTGTGAAATATAATGATGGCCGAGCGAATATGTATGATTATGATAAGAATAAAATAGACATCATCGTAGCGAAAGGCTGAGATGCGTTGGCTGTTACCCTGTGTAGTGTAAAGACCTTCGATTGCAATGTATATCACTCGGCCGTACGAGGCGTCCATTCCGCTGACTCGTCTGTTCCCACTCATAAACCCCTTCAGCCCCTACTCCTTCCTTCAGACGATTTAGCGTAGGGGGATCTGATGGGTTTCCTTGGAGAATTCAACTCTTTCATTACGCCGGTGTTTTCCAATTTTCCTGTTTATTTATTTATTTAGTCATTACTGTCACCAGATAATTCTTAACAACTTCAGGGAGACTTTTCGAAATAGAGGTGTTTGATATAGCCTTGCACCAGCACAAAGAGAGAATTTTTAAAAGTAGTTGATTTCTCCTCGGAAAAGAATGAGTGCAGTACGTGTCCTTAGATCTGCAATATACATCTTTCACTCTGCAATATACTCTTACTTTCATCCCTCAAAATCCATATTTCTCCTTTACCATAGTGTCTTTCCTTCACTCTCCTGTCTACAATATGTTTCATTCCAGTATAATCTTTTCCACTGGGATATGGTGTACTTTCTTCACACAGCAGTCATCTCCTTTACTTTGCAATTATTCCCTTTGAGTTGTACTTCCTTCACCGGTTACGTACCCCTTTGCGCGCGTCCACGTAGTCTGCCGTAAATGCCTCGTGCCGTAAAACTGTCTCTGTAAATGCTGGAGTATTGTAAATCGTACCTTCATACCCGTTCGGTGTCATGTGCGAGATTACCTGTGTGTGTGGGGGGGGGGTTGAGAGAGAGAGAGAGAGAGAGAGAGAGAGAGAGAGAGAGAGAGAGAGCGAGAGAGAGAGAGAGAATAAATACGTTTATCTATGTACCGTATGTTCGTATGTATGTGCAGTATGTATTTATGTAGTATGTAAAAATGCGACCCATCACGTGTACACAGACAAATCCCTTTCCGACCTTTCCCACATTCCAAACGCCTAAAAGTATGTACGTGTATGTATGAACGTATGTATGCTTGCTTACCATCTTAGGGTGCGAAATGAGTTGAGATGATAATGACAACAGATGGTAATGAAAATGGTGAAGATGAAGATGGCGATGTTGATGATGATGACGATAATGATGACGAAAGTGAAGACGATGATGATGGTGATATGTGCACGTAGAGTATAGAGACAAAGCAACTGCTTGTACAGAAAGACGAACACCCCCATCCTCCACCCCGCCTCACCTCCCCCCATGGGCCACCTTGCGCTCATTCGGTATTCAGGCAAGGAGAACCACTGAAGGCCAATTTGGGAACTTGTTGGGTGCGCCGGTTAGATTCTTCCCTGCTGACAGTTTCAACACTTCCTTACTTAGTCGCTGTTGTTAAGTAAGGACACAGCGACTTGGAGACTCCTTGATGTCTTTAATCGCGGGATGTAATTTTCTGCCTTACTGTTACTATAGACTGGTGATTTTATGTAACTTAAAAATAGTCTTTTATTGTGAAGGTGTTCATGGGGAAGAAGAATATTGCTGCCGTCGGATTATTTATTTATTTTTTTTAACTTTGGAGAGCCCCTACACCTGCACACACACACACACACACACACACACACACACACACACACACACACACACACACACACACACACACACAATAATCCCACTCCCCTCATCTACCTCTCACGTCCCTTCCCCTTGCACACATACATACCCTCATCCATTCTCCCTTTCCCCCCCCATACACACCATCATCTCCCCATCCTCTCCCCCTCTCCCCGCCCACACACATATAATCCCCCTCCCCTCATCCACCTCACACGTCCCCTCCCCTTCCATTCATCCTCTCCCCCTTCCCCCTTCACACACCCACCATCATCTCCCCATCCCCCCACGCAGCCAGATTGGATCCCAGGTCGACTCTAATTTACAGCCAAAACCTCTTTAGGGTGGCGACTCCCGACTCCCCTCTCAGACCGGGATTGTGTAGACGGCCGCTTGGGGAGTCAAAGGCGAGGGGAGAGGGGAAGGAGAGGGGGAGTGGGAGAGGGGAGGGGGAGAAAGGGGAGATGTCGGCTCGAGTGTGGCTGAGAGAATGGGGATCGCAATTTAAGCTAGTCTTCGCATTTTTTTTTTAATTACGTCGTGAAAAGGGGATATGCAAGGTCAGATGTTATATATTTATGTTGCAGTAGATATCTGTATTGATTTAGTTTTTCCACGCCTGTACTAGATTAACTAAGAGACGAGGGATTAGAATGTAGGTTAGTTGCGTATTTCGTGTAGATATTTTATGTTACGTTAAGAGAAGAGGATGTTCAGTATCTGTAGGTAATGTTTATGTTTTTCTTGCTACTAATTCAGCCCACTGCTCTAATCGGCCTGAGTGTAGCTGAGAGGCGGGAAAGTGTAATTAAGTCGAGTCTGCTTTGCTGTGAGAGGCTTTTATTGTGTCGAGAAAGGTAGATGTCTCGTTGTTGTTACTGGTGATGGTGGTGGTGGTGGTGATAGTGGTGGTGGATGTTTAGTAGTAGTAGTAGCTGTTGTTGTTCTTGTTGTTTGTGGATGTTTACTAATAGCAGAATTTTTAGCTGTGGCCAGAGAGCAGGGTCTGTGTGTGGTAAATTTGTTGTTTTTGTTTTAGTTGATGTTGTTGTAAAAGTTTGTCTAATTATTCTGGGAGGCGGAAGTGACATTGTAGTTGTTGTCCGCCGTGATTTTGTGCCCAGAAAGGAAAGGTGTGTTAGTGGCTTGTTTTTGTTGTTGTTGTTGTTGTAAAAGTTGCTGTGATTTTATTGGGTGACAGTTTTGATGTTGTTGGCTTTGATTTTATATGTGGGTTAAGTAATGAAGGTGTGTGTGTGTGTGTGTGTGTGCGCGCGCGTGTGCGCGCTTAAGTGTGGATGTGGGTGTGGGTGTCGTGTATGCAATAAGACAAGTGACGCAGGACAACTTCTGGTCACACACACACACACACACACACACACACACACACACACACACACGAGCTGTAGGATAACAAGGTCAGGAGTAGAGGACAAAGGGAGGAACAGACACAGAAAACGTACAGTAAAGGAGAAGAAACTCATCCATTCAGGCAATTTCTTAATAAAGGAAGATAAATGGGTTGTAGTAAGCTCTAGAAATAAAGGAAGAAATAAAAGAGTAAGAGAACTTTCAACAACGTACCTTATGGAGAGAAATGGACTACACACTGATTCACTCATCATTTAGGCATTTTAAATATAGTAAAAAAATAATATACAGAAGAGAAGAACTGCGAGAAATACAACAAACAGAAAGACGCAGAGAAAAAAAAATATTGCTTACCGTTTGAGACCAACACCAGGCGGGCTGCGGAGAGAGAGAGAGAGAATTAATTATACCACACATATTAATTAGAAATATATCCAGTGTCATTATCTCACAATTTAATACACAAAATAATCTTATGTAGGCTGGATAATTGCCAACCTGAATAATTTACCAAGGTACATGTGCGATCAATAATTCCTTTACACTCGAAGCCTTGTTGAAATCTAATGAGGTATTGCAAATTTAATCAGGAATAATTAATTACTTGATTGCTCACTTATTTGCTCACTCAGTCAATCAGTCAGTCAGTCAATCAATCTATCACTCACTCACTCACTCACTCACTCACTCACTCACTCACTCAATCACCAACTCACCTATCTCATGCACTTTCTTGCTCACTTTCCCACTTACTCACTCACACCTGTCCTCATCTGCTTTTTCTTTACTTACTCGCTTACACTCACTCACTCACTCACTCACCCACTCACTTCTTTCGTTGTCTTCACTTACCATGGGATGGGCCGTTTTCTGTGGGGAAGAGAGAATTACATAAGTTATATTGTTACGTAGATGACACAGACCTTACAGTTCCTACGAGAGAGAGAGAGAGAGAGAGAGAGAAGAACAAGAGCGAGATCGAGAGCAAAAGAAAGAGAGGAAAAAAAATTGAGAAAATCATTAAAACTAATTACAGAGTCTTATGGTTGGAGAGAGAGAGAGAGAGAGAGAGAGAGAGAGGAACGAGAACGAGATCGAAAAACACAAACAAGAGCGAGAGCAAGAGAAAGAGAGAAAATCATTAAAACTAATTACAGAGTCTTATGGTTGGAGCTCTTGACTTAAATTCTCATCATTAAAATTAATTAAATGAGCACATTAAGAGCAATCGCGCCGAAAATTAATATTTTTGTGTGTCTGTCTGTTCGAAGTCGATTTTTGTTTTTTTTCCTGTTTTTGTTTTTTGTACGAGTGATGTGTGTCACTTTGTGTAATGGAGTGTAATTGAAAAATCCTGTTGGGAGTCCATTACATTGAATATATATATTTTATTTTACCCTTGATACCAGAATGTTGCAAAAAATATCGGGAATTGAAAGTGTAGATATCGGTGCAAGATATTTTGAAGGCTTTTGCAGGAAAAATGGATACAATCAAACTTTTTCTTTAATATTTACGTTGAAAAAAGATCGTAGTTCGCTTTGCATATTAGCTTCTTGGGTGCAATTTTTTTCCTTTGATGCCAAAATATTGCAAAATAAATCGGGAACTGAAAATTAACTTTATGGTGTATAGATTTAGGCCAAATTGTGATATAAACTGCGGTCTCCTGGTGCGGTTAGAAGCTTACTAACACCCCTTCCTTACGGGTTTATTCTTGCATCTGCTCCGTTAATATATTCTTGTGTGCTGTTCATGCAATATGCGTTGATATTAAGAAGGTGTATAAAGCAAAAAAGAGACTATTAATGGGTAGTTTGGAAAATAAATCGCTAAGGAAGAGGTGTTAGGGAGCCTCCTTACCCTACGAGAAAACCTGCCAGTAAATGGTTTGAGCAGTAAAGCACAAGCATACTACATTATTTTCCTCTCATGGTTTTATTAATTTTACTATTTTTTGACTAATACCAGACGATTTTCTTCAGCTGGTAGTGAGCCATAGGAGCCAGGGTGGGGGTGGAAGTAAGGTTACATGTATAATAAATAAATAAAAATAAAAATAAAGACACCAGCAACAAAATCCTAAAATTCCACGAACCCGAATTGATAGTGACAGGAGACAGAGCAACATATGTAATAAACTTCCAATATAATGTAAATGTACTCTACAATAGGTAAAAAAAAAAAAAAACAGGAGAGGTAAACACGGTGTAAATACAAACGCGAAACGATTCCTGAAAAGTAGATGCAAAAATTAAATCGCAAAACTGTGGACACCTGGAATAATAATAATAATAATAATAATAATAATAATAATAATGTAGCTACTAAAAAATAAAGTTAAATTCTGCAAACCTGAAGTAGATATGGTGTCAGGAAATAAAGTGACGCGTTTAATAAAAGTGATAAAGTACAGCAGCCAGAAATATTAAGTAGAATTCAATAAAACTGCAGTAGATAAAATGACGGGAACCAAGAAGACATGAATAGTTAAAAATCCAATAATAATGTCGTCACCCCCTCCCCACCCACCCGAGAGAGAGAGAGAGAGAGAGAGAGAGAGAGAGACAGGGAGAGAGAGAGAGAGAGAGAGAGAGAGAGAGCGAAATCAAAGTAATCACGGTGAAAATACAGAAGCGTAATGAACTCCTCTCAAATTTAGCTCAAATAACTTCAAAATTTTCACAGATTGAAACTAGCGACTAAATGAATAATTATATATAATAAATTGATAAAACCTGTGCATACCTGAAGTCGATACGGTGACGGGGACGAGCGCTACGTGTCCCCGAGAGTCCATGGCCCCAGCGACGAAGGAGTAGTCCCACACCATACCGCCAGGGGGCCGACCCACCGTAACCACCCCGGAGATGGCGTTGATGCTGAACTGTAGGGGAGGGGGGGAGAGAGAGAGAGGTTAGCATCACAGTTGTAGTCGTTATCATCTTTGCTATCACTAGCATCATTATCTTTTATCTGTATTTACATCCTACATCGTCATTCCTGTTATCATTCTAATTCCCATCCTCATTCTTATCATCGTCTTGCTTCTCCGCCCCCCTCTGTCATCATCATCATCATCATCATCATCATCCTAAGTGTGACCGTCAACTGTAACCTCTTGCAGTCCACATCCTCTCTCATCGTTCATTCCCTTTTGTGAATTTTCTTTTTTCTCACCTTTCTTTCCTTCCATCTAATCTTCGTTTCTCGTATATTTTTCTTCTGAGGGATTTCTGACTTTAGTGTTTTTACTTTATCATTTTTCTTTCTCTTTCATGTTTCCTCCACCCCCCCTTTTTTTTTTTTTTTGCTTTGCTTCTTTTCTCTCATATATTGTTTCTCTTGTTTTTGTTTTCCTGTAGCGACTTCTGTCTCATTTTTATATGCCTTTTGTGACATCTGTATTTTTCCTCTAATTCCTTTCTCTGTCTCAATTCCCTTTTCATCTTCGTTGCTCTTAATTTCCTGTTTGGCTTTTCTGTCTGTCAGTCAGTCTATCTATTTACCTATCTATCTATCTGTCTGTCTATCTACCTGTCTATCTATCTATCTGTCTGCCTGTTTTTATCATTCTCTCACTCCTCCATATTACATTGCGCTTCTCACATTTCTTCTCATATTCTTACCTGGTTCTCAATCTTCTCCTCTCGTAATTTTCCTTCCCGCTCTCATTTCTTCCTTCATCTCATTTCTGGCTGTTAGTCTTGCCTCCTATATTCTCATTTATCCTCTCCCACACTTCTCCATTTTTCTTCTCTCTTTCTCCTTCCACTTTCTCAGCCTCTGTCTTTCTCGTTGTCTTTAGTGTCTCGTTTCTCTTTCTCATTCTTTTTCTTCCTTTTCTCTCTTTGTTTGCGCTGTCGCATCTCTCTCTCTCTCTCTCTCTCTCTCTCTCTCTCTCTCTCTCTCTCTCTCTCTCTCTCTCTCTATCTATCTATCTATCTATCTCGTAGATTTTCACCCTTTTTTCGTCTTATTTTCCCTAGTACAGTGACACAATAACACTACAGCTCTGCAGCCCCTCTATAGCACTTCTTCGTGACTAGCATCAAATTCTAGCATCCGTCCCTTCTTATACCCAAGCTTTCAAGATGGAGAGATGGCAATTTTAGGCCAAGTTAAAGTGAACAGCGTATCATCAATCTTTCACGACCTCTTCCCCCTAGATGGAACCCACCGTCTATATTGAATGTTATTGGCTCTTAATTATTTCGTAGTGGAAGTAGAGGGTTACTGAAGCTGATAGTAATGGAAATAGGTACTGTGTGTGATCCTGTTCTTCTTTTGTCTTATTAATTGCTTTATTTTTGCATTTGGGGGGAGATTTCTTGCGTTTGGTTCCTGTGTGTGTGTGTGTGTGTGTGTGTGTGTGTGTGTGTGTGTGTGTGTTTGTGTGTGTGTGTGAGAGAGAGAGAGACCTGCTTATTTATATACGATGTTTACAAATGTTTACGGCTGGGGGTAATGCATTTTGGAGATGGTTACGTGGGCGTATCACGGAAGTTATGTTTACTTCTGTGCTATTCATGGTAACGGAGCCCTCCTTGATCTCTTGTGATTGGTGTGTGTGTGTGTGTGTGTGTGTGTGTGTGTGTGTGTGTGTGTGTGTGTGAGAGAGAGAGAGAGAGCGAGACTAGGTAAACGTGTGTGCGCGAGAGTGAAGGGTTGAAACTCTGTGTGAGGCAATACGACATAACAGATAGTAAAGAGTAAGATAGTAAAAAAACACTACGTTGTTACCCCTCATGCAAAATAAGATGATGGTGGATGGTGAAGGAAATATAACTATACCAATAATTATCAATCTGTCTCTTACCATGTCGGGCGGGTCCACCTCATCTAAGAAGTAGTAATCCAAATCTTCGTCATCGTCATTTGCACTCACTCGTCCCACGTAGCTCCCTGATGAAGAAATGGGGGATAGTTGTGATGAGTAGTAGTAGTAGTAGTAGCAGAGGCTAATATTAACCATTGCTCAATATCATCGTCCTGACCTTTCTTCCCAGTTAAGAATAATAATGAAAATGATGTGATGATGATTATGATGATGATGATGGTGGTGGTGGTGGTTGTGGTGGTGGTGATGGTGACATTTATATTAATAATAATAAGAGTGTTGGCAGTACGAAATAGAGGGATAAATGTCTTAGTAGCTTGCTGTTAATGCAGGACAAAAGGGTTAAATAATAAATGGAGAGAGAGAGAGAGAGAGAGAAACAATGATATTGACAGGATTCCTAGAAAATAGGGTGTAAAGCCATATCTGTTCTGATCCTTATAATTTAAGTATATTTTGCAAATTGAAATATAATGGGATACTGAATAATACAAAATTCTTTCACTAAACAAAAACACAGCGTTGTCCATATATTACGCAAACCAGCTCTCGTGTAGTGTTGGGACGGCTCAGTTAGCGATTCCCGTGACCCTTTGCGTCATTCCCTATTTCCCAAAACCCTTTTCATGTTTTATAGTGTCCTTATTCTTTTCTTTTTCTTTTTCTCTCCTTTATTTTGCGTCTACTGGTGGCCAAATTGTCTTCACTCATAACAGAATCAGGTTTAACCTCTCTCAGAGCACGCAAAATTGGAGAGCACTTACGGGCAGCCCTTTATAACTGGAAAGGTATATTACAATAAGCTGCAAAAGGTCGAATGTCTCCGCTAAGATGAGGTGGACAAACTGTAGGTATTTGTGTGAGGGAATGGCGAGGGAAGGGGGTTATGTGTGGAGGAAAACGCTGGGTGATTATGTGTAGGGGAGGGAAGGGAAGAGGAGGTTATGTGTGGAGGAGGAGAAAGTGTGTGTGTGGGTGGAGAGGGAAGGGGAAGAGGTGTTTATAGAGGATGGAGAGGACTGGAAACTTTTTTGATAAATGGTGTGTGTGTGTGTGTCTGTGTCTGTGTCTGTGTCTGTGTGTGCATGCGCGCGCGCGTGCGTGTGCGTGTCTACGTGTGTGTGTGAAAAGACAGCGTGTAAGAGGAAATACAGGATGGGAATGAAAGATAACTGGTAAATATATAGCACAGACGTAAATAGCCAGGATAGACCCTTCCATTCCCCCGCACTGTGACACGCAATGGTTCAGACGGGAGAGATAGTTGGCCCGCACTTCTCTTCCGGCTGTGGCGATGAAAGGCGTTATAGGAACTCTTTTTGTGTGTTTGTAAAATGAAACGCACTACAAAAGAGTTTGGGGAAAAAAGAAAGGCGTTACAGGAACTATATTGTGTGATAGTAACATGAAGTACGCAGCAGAACAGTGTGAGAAGGAAGAAAACAGTCGGTCCTTCAGAAGAATGAGAAATGTGGACGGTAAAATACAGCGCTGGTAGATGATTGTTAGCATACTTTAGCTTATCACTACCTTTTAATCCAAAGACTATATAATATTTTACAGTAAATTTCTTGTTGCAACTTAGCATTCAGGGTGGAGATATGACAGTTTTAGGTCAGCACAAGATGAGCAGAGTATAATGGTGATTGCGTGTTACAACTCAACATTCGAGATAGAAGGATGGGAGTTTTTGGCCAAGTTAAAGTGAAAAACTTGTAGTACGTACCTTTTGGCGCCAACTCAGAGATGACGAAGTGGTAGTTGTCTGCCAGGAAGTAAGGGTCCTCCGGGGCGTCCGTCACCTTAATGTTGGCAGTGGTGACGGGTTTGTGCCACCAGCTGTGACCACCGCTGACTGAAATAACGAGCAGACAATTGTATAAGTAGAAGAATATTTTGGAGAAGTATACCGCTGTTTTATTATTGTTGTTGTGTCCCCAGGCTTATCTAGACGTTAGCGTGGACGTGAACTTGGATGTGAGCCGGGAGTGAGTGGAGGGACCTTTGTTGTTATGTTGGTGAAAATTTGCCACTGCGTTAAGGCGTCCCTCTACAGCATCTGTGTTTAGCCATAGTCAGTCTATTTTTACTTGGCGGTTTTGAGTCACTCCCACAACTTAAGTCATGATTGCAGGAAATACGACGAGCTTTAATTATGAAGCAGGAATGAGTCTCCTTTTTATCACTCAAATCAACCTCCCAATATACTGTAATTTTACATGGCCATCAACTGAGGTAAGAGTGGTCATGGATCTTTATTAAGTTCTTAGAAACACATGATAGTTTAATTTTCTCAAACGCCAACTGAACTCACTCCGCATTGGCTTCAGCTGCCCACGCAATGAGCTCCCTCAACAAATTCTCATCTCTGTGTTGCTTTGCCTGGCTTCCTTTCGCTTCCCCTGTGTTGACCTGCCTTCGCTTTGACTTCACCTAAATTGACTCTCGGTGCATTTAACTTAACCCTGGATAGACTTGCCTGACTCAGTGGCAGTTTACCGTCACTTAACCTCCTCAGTCCCATAGCGTATTTTTATCAATCGTATTTTTACCTTATTTTCCCTAACGTCAGATGATTTTATTTACCAAAGGAAGACCATATCAAACTCCTCCAGTTCTAAAAATCTCTCTAAAGACGAATAAACCAAACCCTACCCAACCCGACCAGACCCAACTTAACCTAACCTATCCTAACTTAACCCAACCCAACCTAGCCTAATTTACCCTGACCTGACCTAACCTAACCTGATCTCACCCTCAACCTCATCTTCGTCCTCACCTTGCAACTCGGCGGTGACCTGAATGACGTAGTACCCGCCCGTCCCCTCGTAGTCAAGGGGCCTCCTGTTGTAGATGACGCCTCTTTCGTCCACCCCGAAGTGTTCCTGGTCCGTCAGGGTGTAGCGAACAGGAGCGCCTCCGGTTCCTGTTACGTGCACCTGAAGGAACGGGAGAGGAACGTGAGGAAGGTGGAGGGGGGGATGTGAGAAAGTGAGGTGAGAGTGAGGGGTCACGTGAAGATAGAACGTCAGAAAGTGAGGTGAGGACGATAGATGGAATGCGTGTCACTTCACCGGTACCATGACGTCCATTTTTTCCTGTTATCTCAAAAACCTTTCAGTCAATTTTGGGGAAACTTCTCTCATTGAAAGGGTTAAAATTTATCTCCAAACTCATTAATCCAAAGCTAAATAAATTCATTACTCAACAGAATAAATCGATATGAGAGAAAAAAAATTAGTCGTGATGAAAGATTACATGAGGAAGAGAGACAGGTGAAAGGTGACAGCGAAAGGGATGAGAATGTAGAGGTGAAAGAAGGGAGAATTAGTCGAAAGGAAAGGACGTAAGAAAGAATGAGGAAAAGTAGATGAAAGGTGGCAGAAGGGAAGAATAGAAGAGGGAGAGGTGAAGAAGGTGACTTTGTAATGAGAGAAAGGGGGAAGAAAGAATTAGGCGAAGGAGCAGGTGTCAGAAAAAGGTGCTAAAGAAGAAGGAGGGGATAAAAGATAAGAGGGAAATAGACGAAAGAGGTGAGAAAGAAATGCTGAGGATTAGTCGAGAGGGAAGGAAGAAAGAAAGAAAACGAGAAGAAGCAGATCAGAGAGAGAGAGAGAGAGAGAGAGAGAGGTGGTGAGTGACGTGTGTAAGAAGTTGGGAGAAGAAGGAAGATGGGTGCACAAAAGAGGAGCTGAGAGAGGAGGTTGACAGATGGGGTGGAAGAGGAAGGAAGGAAGGAAGTAGGAAGGAAGAAAGAAAGCAAGAAAGGAATGAAGGAAGGAAGGAAGAAAGAAAGAAAAGAGGAAGAGGAGATGAGAGGAGAAACAGAAGAGAAAAATGTAGAACTGTGAGGAAGAAAGATTGATACACACAAGAGGAAGTAAGAAAGGGAAAAAAAGGAAGAGGAAGAGGAAGAAGGAAGAAAGGGAGAGGAAAAAAGCAAAACCAAGTAGGAGGTTCGTAGGGAAGATGAAAGGGTGGAAAGGAACAGAAGGAATGTAGAAAGGAAGAGTGAGAGAGGGCAGTGACGGATGGTAGGGAAGAAGCCCAAGTCAAAGAGCAAGTTTAAGTTGGTCGGAGAAGGAGGACGAGGAAAGAGAGAGAATTGTGAAAGGGAGATGATGATGAGGAGGAGGAGGAGGGAAAGTGTGAAAAGGAAAGGAGGAGGAGGAGGAGGAGGGAAGAGGAAGTGTGAAAGGGTGAGGAGAGGGAAATGAAGAGGAACTGGAGACGAATAATTGGGCAAGGAGAAGAGGAAAAGGGAGAGCAGAGCTAAGGAGAAGGAAGAGGGGGGAAGGGTAGTTGGAGGGGAGAAGGAGGAGGGGAAAGGGAGGGAAAGAGGGGAGGGGAGGGGAAGGGAAGAAAGAGAGGTTGAGAGATGGCGGAAGGTAGGGATGGTAGAATTTATTATCACTCTCTTGTGCTGCGAAATTGCCTTGGTGTTGAAATGGAAATGTTGTTGGAATGAGAAGCAGGTGTGTGTGTGTGTGTGTGTGTGTGTGTGTGTGTGTGTGTGTGTGTGTGTGTGTGTGTGTGGCGGTAGGGCGTGTAGGGGACTGGTGAATATTAACCCTGTCACACTGAGAAACCTTCCCTAAGATGAATAGAATCACTGGAAAAAATATAATTAAATAAAACTGGCAAGAAAAAATAAGAAAAAAAATACGATGCAATGAAACAGGTGGAAAGAATAAGAATATAATAAGGACTTTTGCGATTTTATTCTTCCAGCCTCCAGACGGTTTTATTCAGCTTGGGAAAAACCTCTGTTAACGAGGGATTTATATTCAGTCCTCATTAACCTCTTTGGCACGGTGTTGAGTTTTGTGCGTTCATGCCATCCCCGTACGGCATTATTTGGCATATGATTGACCAAGCATAGTGAAGGAGTGAAATTCAATGTCAGTTCTTTAAAATTAGGGGAGGGGGAGTGCTTGAGAGGGACGCCTTCACGTGGTGGCACCGATATAACAAGGTAGCTTCAGTGAGAGGTTATGCAAACGTCCCTCACTCCCTCCCTATCCCCCGAGTGGATGATGGTGGTTTGCAGCTTAGGGACACCATCGACCTGAATTCTACTGGGTTCACATTCAGATGAACCTGGGGTACAACCAAGAGCACGGTACTACAATTTAAGATTCAGGTAAAAAAATATAATCTCAACTCGAAAACATATAGAAACGCGGCGCCCATATTGAAAAGATCCCAGCTAACCTTTTCCTATTAAAAAACGAACAGGAGGGTGAGATGATAATGGAAGGCTAATGGAGAGAGCTAATGGAGGTAAATTTTTGTATCCTATTGCATGACGAGATATAATGGAGATAATAGGAACGATTACACCCTGTTTAGCGTTCGGCGTCAGGCTTGATGGGTGTTTCTGTTTGGAGTGTAGTAATTGGTGCTATATGGGCCAGAAAGAGTGAACGTTAGAGAGAGAGAGGGGGGGGGAGGGAGGAAGGGGGAGAATGTGGGTGTAATCTCGAAAAAATGCTAATTGGTCTTAAAAATTATTAGAAAAGTGTGCAACTGTCACACTCAGGGGGAGAGAGAGAGAGAGAGAGAGAGAGAGAGAACAAACACTAAACTTTTAGCGGAGGAGGCGCCAAAATGACAGGAAGGAATGCAGCAAACAATTTCCGGCAGCGAAAAATATTTAAAAAGAAAAATGAAAAACATGAAGTAAAATGAACAAAAAAACAAAATTCCTTGCATAACTCAGATCCCGACCCTGATCTGGGCTACGAGGTCACCGTGCGAGATTGTACGAGACCGCGCGAGATAATTGCGAGACTGCACAAGTTGATTATGAGACTGCACGAGATGATTGCGAGGCCATATGAGAACGGTGGGAGATCGTATGGGATACTTTTGATGTCACGAGATTTTGCGAGACCACGCGGGATATCACAAAATCTCGCTAGACATTACGAGATCTTACGAAGCTCTACAAGTTCAGTTCCAACGAGATATTACGATATACTGCGATACTGCGAAATCCAGTGATACATTACAAGACGTAAGACGATCCCACGAGACATTAAGCGACCGAACGAGACATTACGAGATCGTGCGAGACATTAAGCCAGCATGTTACGTGACAGGTTTAGGTGCGTGGCTCATGGTAACAAGTCAGTGGCCAGAGACTTACGGGGTCTCGTGAGTCAGGTCCGGTGAGGCGCATTGTGAGTCAGGTGTGTGGGTATGTCAATGTGAGTCAGGTGTGTCGGTATGTCATCGTGAGTCAGGTGTGTGGGTACGTCATTGGGAGTCAGGTGTGTGGGTGCGTAAAGATGTGTGTTAGAAATTGAGTCAGGTGTAGGTGAGAAACTGTGAGTAAGATCTGGGTGAGTCATTGTGAGTCAAATGCACAGGTTTAGGTGAGTCGTTCTTAGTGTGTGTGTGTGTGTGTGTGTGTGTGTGTGTGTGTGTGTGTGTGTGCTTGTTATTCTGTCTTTACGTTTGTCTGTCTGTTTGAGTTCCAGCTATCAGTGTGTTGCTCTACTAACCTAATATTTTTTCACGTTATCTCCTCCCCATCTTTAGGTCACTTTCGTATGTAAGCGTCCTGGGTCTAGTTTTAGTGTTAGTGGAACGTAAAGGAATACTAAGCATTCTGCAGTAGATTTTTATGCCTTTTTTTCTGTACACAGGTTAGAAGCCCATTTCCGAGCCCGTTTCCGTGGTCCTGTAGCCCACTTACTTCACATAAATCGAGGGCTAGTGCGCAGGAGCCTTCACATGTCATCACTTGGGCAGTAATGCTTCTGTTGCGATACTCTAAGAACGTTACAGATAGATTTGGTGTTAAAATTCTTGGTGGGGGTGTTTTGAACGTGTTGGTGTTGTAGACGAACATTGAGCATTTAATAAGGTGGTAGCCAATATCTTCATACTCCTCCCTGCAGCCGCTGAAATCGAACCCGCGACCCAAAGATGCCACAGCCCATCGTTATAGCCACTTGACCACAGCCCACGAGTCACAAACCAGTCATAAAGGTACCTATTAAAGAGACTTTTTTCTAACTTTATCCCTCTCACAAATCTAGCTTATCGTATCCGTGACTCTCTCTTAGTTGCTTCTTAAACTTTGGTCAAATTAAAGTGAAAATGTTGTAGGTATAGTTACTCCAAATACCATTAGCAACAACAGTAACTTTTAAACCAGACAAACCTTTTTCAAACATTTCAAACTTTATCTCCCTCGCAACTCTAGCTTACCGTATCATATTCCTGACTCTCTCATTTAAATTTACTCGAAAATCATGCCCAAGTTAAAGACAAAGTACAGTAGTTAAATAAGGGTAACTATTTGTGCCTAACTTTATAGTAACTTTATCTAACTTTATCTCCCTTACAGCTCAAGCTTATGGCGTCGTATTCGTGACTCTATCCAGCTTAAATTTTACTCACAAGCCCGTTATAACTGTGACTATTACCCTGGCTTGCAGTTAGAGTGGTTATCTAGGGATTAGTGGGGGTGTAATTACAATGCACAACTCCGGGTATTTATCAGGTTACAGTAATCACATTAAGAGTTACCGGCTGTGTGTGGGGGGGGGAGAAAATGGAGGAGGGGAGTGTGTGTGTGAGGGGGGGGTGGGGGAGTTTTTGTGGGGGTAGAGATGGGGAAGGAGTGTGTGTCGGGGTGGAGGATGTGTGTGTGTGGAGGGAAGGTTTGTGGTGTGTGTGTGTGTGTGTGTGTGTGTGTGGGGTAGTTGCAGTGATTGTATTATTATCTAAATGCGTGTAGCGTGGAGAGTGCTTTTAGCGATATGGTAGTTGATGAGAGACTGTGTGTGTGTGTGTGTGTGTGTGTGTGTGTGTGTGTGTGTGAGAGAGAGAGAGAGAGAGAGAGAGAGAGAGAGAGAGAATGCTTGTGTATGCTCGCTCCTGGCGCGTGATTTGTCGTCCGTGTTTGTTACCCGTGTGTATGTAGTATGTGTGTATGCATGTGTGTGTGTTGCGTGCGTGCGTGCGTGCGTGTGTGTGTGTGTGTGTGTGTGTGTGTGTGTGTGTGTGTGTGTGTGTGTGTGTGTGTGCGTGCGTGCGTGTGTGTGTGTGAATTTGCGTGTGTTCTTGCTCGCGGTGCTTATAATCATATTTAACCTGCTATCGTGTATCCCTTTTAATATTAGCCACCTGGAGCGAGGCCAAGACGGGAGTTATGCCAAGATGGGAGGATAAAGCGAGGTAGTGCATGAGGGAGGGTGACTTGGGGTTGCATTCCTAAGTGTTTTGGGGGGATCGTAACAATTCTTCCGTAGCGATTTATTTTGTGCATTATACCTCCTTATCCTTTCGTGTGTGGTTAGATTTCGTTATAGTTCTTCCTTGGTGATTTTTTTTTTCTGCGTATTATACCTCATTGTTTTTGTCTGTTATCAAATTTCGTAACAGTTCTTCTGAAGCGATTTATTCTGTGCATTGTTTTCCAGTACTTCTCGTGCGTTATTGGTGCAAACTATGTCAGTATTAAAAAAAGAAAAAAAAAAGATAGAAGTAATATCCAAGAGAATATTTGGATGTAGTATGGTAAATAGTCCGCTAGAAGAAGACCTAGATTGGAATTAAGCACCTCGCAGTAGATAGATAGATAGATAGATATAGATACAGATAGATAGATTGAGTGAGCGAGGAAGTGAGTGTAGATTGTGACAATGTGAAACACGGTGTAAGGAAACAGGTCAGGGATGAAAGAATGGCAGACATGTATTTATGGTACTCTCTGACCAACGATCCAGTCAGTGTGGGTGTGGGTGTGGATAAGGGGGTCGAGGAACGAGTGTGGGTGTTGGGTATGGGTGTGGGGGTGGGTGTCGGTGTGGGTGAGATTTGGGGATATGCAAAACTGTAGGTGAGGGTGAGAGTGATGTTGCGGGTGTCGGGTAGGTGGAGATGTGTTGTTGTGGGTGTGGGGGGTAGGTGGAGATGTTTTTGTGTGAATGTGGGTGTGGTGTGGACGTGGACATTGGTGCTTTTGTGTCCATGTTGTGGTGGTGACAAGAGAGAGAGAGAGAGAGAGAGAGAGAGAGAGAGAGAGAGAGAGAGAATTATATGCATGTGAGTGAATGCCCGTGCGAACGTGAGCGTACTAGGGAAATGAATGGGCGAGGCATCAACTGCAAAAGATAGTGAAACGTGGCAAAGGGGATCCTTAGAGTTTTCCCCAGTTCGCTCCGGTTACGTTTTAATCTTGCTACATTCAGACGATTTTTCTCAGCTTAAGCGAGATTTTTCGAGCTGGAGGGGTTAGATACGGCCTTCATTCATACCTTCAGTACTTCAGATCATTCGTATGATCAACAAAATCGTCTGGAGGTAGCAAGAGTAAGAAATACCTTATCGGTTCGTAGGGTCAGTCACGCTTCGATATCAGATTATTTTTTTATTGTTTTTAATCACATCGAAAATCGTAAACAGAAAAAAATACTCTGAATAAATAACATACACAAATACGCTTAAAAAAAAAAAAAAAAAAGGTTAATTATTTTACACTTCTCACGGGCACGGCTTGGCGGAGGGATAACACTTCTAGGCAAATAATGAAATAACTCATCTACATAAACACTAACACATTATTTATCTAAAAAAAAGTCTAATAACAATTTAATCTGAAGCAAGGGGAGGGAGTGGACATTAGTTTAACCCTGGGCTCAAAGTTATGATCATGGTCTATTGGCAATGAGTTAGATTTATACGTGTGATTAGACAGAGTAACTTGGGATTAGAGAGTGATTAAGGAGGGATAAATGGAATGATTGAGGGGTGGTTAAGGTGAAGCTGTTTAGTTGATTAGAAAGGTAGGGATGCATGGATGGATAGATATAAAGATGGATAGATAGATAGATAGATAGACAGGGAAATCGGTAGGTAGACAGGTGGTTTGGTGGATGAATGGATGGATGAAGGGATGTATGTATGGATGGATGGATGGAGAGAGAGAGAGAGAGAGAGAGAGAGAGAGAGAGAGAGAGAATTATATGCTTCTGTGAGTGCGAACGTGGGCGTGCTAGGGATATGAAAAGGCGAGGCAGCAGCTGCAAAAGGTAGTGAAACGTGGCAAAGAGGTTCCGTAGAGTTTTTCCCAGGTCACTCCGGTGGCGTATTATTCTTGCTACTTTCAGACGATTCTTCTCAGTTTAGGAGAGATTTTTCGAGCTGGAGGGGTTAGATACGGCCTTCATTCATACCTTCAGTACTTCAGATCTTTCGTAAGATCAATAAAATCGTCTGAAGGTAGCAAGAGTAAGAAATACATTATCGGTTCGTAGGGTCAGTCTCGATTCGATATCAGATTTTTTTTTTACTGTTTTTAATCAGAAAAATCGTAAATAGAAAAAAAAAATACCGCTAAATAAATGACAGATACAGAAATACGCCTATAAAAAAAGAAAGTGAATTATTTGACACTTATCTCGGGCACGGCTTGGTGGAGGAATAACACTTGTAGGCAGATAATAAAGTAACTCATTTAGATAAACAACAACCCATTTACTTGTCTTAAAAAAATTCTAATAACAATTTAATCTGAAGCAAGGGGAGACAGTGGACATTATTTTAATCCTGGCGTCTAAATAATGATCACGTTCTATTGGCTATGAGTTAGATTTATACGTGTGATTAGACAGAGTAATTTGGGATTAGAGAGTGATTAAGGAGGGATAAATGGAATGATTGAGGGGTGGTTAAGGTGAAACTGTTTCGTTGATTAGAAAGGGAGGGATGGATGGGTGGATGGATGGAAAAATGGAGAGATATAGATAAATAGATAGGTAGATAGATAGATAAATAGATAGATAGATAAATAGACAGGGAAATCGGTAGGTAGACAGGTGGTTTAATGGATGAATGGATGGATGGAGAGAGAGAGAGAGAGAGAGAGAGAGAGAGAGAGAGAGAGAGAGAGAGAGAGGGAGGTTGCAGTCACACAAAGGGACTGTGGAATCATTATGAAATGAATCCGCCTATGCCATAATGGGTATATGAGGGAGTGTAGTGTGTCGTGGGATGAGGGATCGTTAATGAGTAGGGATGGAGGTGCTTGGTGGACTTTTGACATCATAATGACAAGTAAGTAGGACTTGTTGTAGGTAGGTAGGTACGTAGGTAGAAAGGTCGGTGGGTAGGCAGATTGACAGGAAAAATAGTAACAGCGAGAGAGAGAGAGAGAGAGAGAGAGAGAGAGAGAGAGAGAGAGAGCACTAGTAATTTAATATTACACTCGAGTTTTTTAGTGCGTCAGGGGGAATGTGCGTGTGTGTGTGTGTGTGTGTGTGTGTGTGTGTGTGTGTGTGTGTGTGTGTGTGAGGATTTATGAACGTACATCATCCGTTACAGTGTGCTAAATGTGCTCAATACAGTCCTCCAGTGGCGTAACTCTTATCCTTAAAACAGCAAACTTAGCACCCCGTTTTAGGCGACCCTCTTTCCCTCTTCAGCGTAGAGGGGAATTGACAGAAAGCAAGATGAATGACCGGAAGGAGAAGGAGGGGAGGAAGGGAGAGGAGGGAGGGTGGAGGATGCGGAAGGGAGAGGGGAGTGGCGAGCGAGAATTGAGAAAATTGAGGAAGGTGGAATCGGGAAGAAAAGTAGAAGAAAGAAAGGAAAGGAAAGTCGAACGAGAAAATGGAAAAATAAAGGAGCGAGAGGGAAGAAAAGTTGATGGAGGAAGGAGCATGGAAAGAAGAATGTGGAAATGAGAAAATTGAGAAAGATTGGACAGGAATGAGAAGTTCGAGGAAGAAAAGGAATCAGAGGAGAGTGGGAAATGAAAGGAGACTAGCGAGCGAGAAAACAAAGGCAGATGGAGCAGAAAATAAAAGAGGAATAAAAGCAACAAAAGAGTGGTGGGAAGAAGATGTGAAAGGAACAGGGGAGTAGTGAAAGAAGACATGAAAAATCTGATTAGTGTGGAACAAAGGAAAGAAAAACAAGTAAAAGAAAAGGGAATGTGAATTGGTAAGGAAGACTGAGTGGCGAACGAAAAATAGGAATATGTGAAAGAAAAGATAAAACTGAAGAGAGAAGCATGGTTAAAGGCAAAATTTTACTTGAGAAATTTTGTTCCTGCAGTAGACCACATACGGACTGATCCAGATATAGAGATTTTCCTTGTGCTTTAATGTTCTTTTTACCGACAGAGTTCGAAGCAGCCTTCATTAACATTTTCTATATTTTGACAACTTTATTACGCCTACAGGCAGTTGAGTTTCTACAGCCAAGGAAAGAGAACTCCCGTCATTTCTGAGTAATAACAGGGAGTTGTGATGAATGGCCTTGAAGCGGAGTTATGTTCTGAGAGATGGTAATGAAGAAGATAGGAGTTGCAGGTTAATTAGACTGGTCCCTAGCGTTTGGCGATAGCACGAATGAGATGTTATTATACTCTTCATTAACCTTTCCATATCAGTGTCATTTCTTTTATTATGTGTTTGCCAGCTCCAGACGATTTTATTGAGCAGAAAGTGAGTCATAGGAGCCTGAGTGTTCAATAAAAACGTCGATATCCAGATCCCATAACGCCTTTATTCCGATGATACTCTTTATATATTATCTATGTTATCACCAGACGATTTTATTCAGCTGAGAGAGCCTTTGCGAACAGGAATTAGCCATTGCCTTAAGTTACCCGTTCACTGCAGATAACCTTTACTAAGCCCAGTACAATCGTCTGGAAATAGAATAAGCTAATAAAAACGTCCCCGGATTGGAAAGGTTGATTTCAGCATGACAAGTCAGGGTACATTGTTTGAAAGTCAGCCCATTACCTCCTGCTTCATCACAGCTATTACAGACGTGGCCGTGTAATAACAAAGCCACAGGATTTATGAGCCTTTAAGCTGATTTATGTCATAAAAGAATTATTTGGAGAATGTTGGGGTTGATCCACGATTTGTTAGGCATAGGAACAGCTTCATTATAAAAAGAAATTGAAAGCTAAGAGGTGAAAAACTGATAATTGTTTGTGGTGTTGTAGGCTTTTCATGTAGTGAAAGAGGCGGAAACCCACCATCCACTCACTCAGTGACAAGTCAAAAAATATCCTGCTACGGTGGGTGATGACTATATTCCAGATAGTTGGACGCCTGGTGGTTTGGTGGGTTGAGACTTATTACCAGATAGATTTGGATTCCAAGGGTTAAATCCAAAGAGACAGGTGAGGTTTGATTTGCACAAAATGTAACTAAAATGTAACTCAACAATCTGCACTGGATAACGTTGCCCCAGGGTCCTGTGCTCTTGATGGGGAATACAAGATTTAATGTTGATGATTACCATGATGATGATGACATGGAAAGCAAGGAGTAAAGTCTGTACCTTCTAATGTATGAAGAAATGGAACTCAAGATGCATTCATTTCGAGATGGCTAAGACGGTGCGTTTGATAATTACCTCATTAACCCCATCTTAATCACAGTTGTCAGAGCCTAGCCTGGGTAATAACAAGGGTGGGGGATTTATGGGCGTTTATTATTCTGCTGATGATGATATACTGAGTTATGTTTGGAGGGAACAGAATCGAGGATATTGGGAGTTGTGTGGTAATTGGTTGAGGTGGCTAGCTTTGTTTTAGCGTGGGTTTGAAGAACAGGAGGAGGAGGAGGAGGAGGAGGGAAAGGATGTGCAGAATGATTGAGAGAGAGAGTGGGGGGGGGAAGAAAACCAAAAACAAGAGGCCTCCCATAGTAATGCATTCGTAAAGAAAGTCAAACAGAAGAAAGCCAAAATTAAGATCCATTTCCATCATTTGAAAGCCATCTCATTGCGTCCTTCCTAATCATACCCATTAGAGTCATGCCTTGGTAATAACAGGGGGTCTTGATGTAAGGTCTTTTAAGCTGAGTTATGCTTTGAAAGGCCTTAATAAAGAATGTTGGAGTCGCTAAATAGTTAGTTGAAGAGGGGAACTTTGAGATAAAATGGTAAAAAAGAGAGGAATCGAAGAAAGATGCGTCTATCTAGTTTATTTGAGGAAGGTGATGATCTAGTGGTACTGCATTTATATATAAGGTGAATGTCGTGTCTGTATGCGCATCGGTTCTACCCTTCAGGAGGTGGATGGAGGTTTAGCTGTCGTGGGAAACGCTACTGAGTAAGAAAATCAAGTATCCGACCTTGAATAGCTAAAACTACGTTAGCCAGGCCTCGAGAACTACAGCTTTCATAATGGCATAAAATATTTCCGCAAACTTTCTTTTTTTTTTTTTAAAGAGGAAAATGTAAGCTGAATCCCGCAAAACTTGTCTCCTAAAATTAAAGACTTGTTATTTAGTCGGAGATCCCGGGAGACAATTGGTTTAGAAAGCCTGGAGACGATGTTACTCAGTCCCGGTACACCTCTCGTAATGAACATGTCAGAGAATAACGTTGATTTGTCTGAGTTCCCCCATTTTCCCTCTCTCCCTTGGTTCTCTTCTTTCCTCTCTCAGTGTTATTTTCTTTCTCCCTCGCATAAAGCACATTACTCTTGTCCTCTCTCCTTCCGCCTCCCTCTCTTTCTTTACCTTACCTTGACCTTCTCTGTCTCTCTCTTTCGCCTCTTCTTCCCTGACTCTTAATATAATTATTCTTTCCCCATTTCTTGGTCTTCCTCTTCCCTCTCTCCTGATTGTTAACAACTCTCTTCCTCCTCTTCCCCTCACTTCTCATTCCTTCTCCTCCTCTTCGTCCTCCTCCATGCCTCACTTTTCGTATTCCTCCTCCTCTTCCTCCCCCTTCCCACTCACGAGTCTGCAGCGCTCCCTCCCTGCTGTTTAATTTCCTGTCTCTTACATTCAGCACTTTAAATACGAAATAATTCCATTTGATCTCTTAAGTTTTTCATGTGTTGTCCCTTCCTGCATTTTCTTTGTCGTTCCTTCTCTTTATTATTATTAATATATGATAATGGTGATGATATTGATGATTCTAAATTCTAATGATGATGATGATGAAGATGATGAGGGTGTATATACTGTTAATTATGATTGTGATTATGACACTGCTGATGAGATTATAGTTCTGATGATGATGATGATGATGATATACAGCATCCTCACCTGGAGTATGGAGGTGTGGAGGGGTATGTTCTCCGATACTGTTTGCCGGTACTCAGATTGCGTGAACTGCAGGTAGGACCGTCTTAACCTGGGCTGCCTTGCTGAGTCCTCCTCCACGTAGCTCTGGTGTCTCTTACGTAGGCGGTGGTGGTGGTGTGTCCTGCGGGATGGGCTCTGTGTCGTTGTCCTGGCGTGCTCGTGTGTCCTGCGGGAGTCTGGTGGTGCCCTGTGAGTGTCATGGGTAACTTGTGGTGTTCTGTGAGTCTCCTGTGTGTCTTTTGGTGTTCTTTGGGAGTCTTGTGGGTCTTGGGTTTTTCTTTGAGAGTCGTGTGTCCTGGGAGATGGGCCCTGCGTTGTTGTCCTGCCGTTTTGGTGTGTCCTGCGGAAGTCCTGTGGGGTACTGTGTGAGTCTTGTAAGGGCCTGGGAGAGACTTGTGACTCCTGTTGTGTTAAATGAGAATCTTGTGTCCTGGGGTGTGATGTGTGAGTTTGTTGTGGTGTCCTGCGAGATGGGTCCTGCGTTGTTGTCCTGCCTGAGCCGTGTTGGGGTGGTGTCCTACTAGTGTCATGTGATGTCCTGTGGGAGTCATATAAGGTCCTGTCTTCTGATGTCCTATAAGATGTTCTACGACTGTCCTGTTCTCTTCCATGTTGATAGTCTAGAGAACTGTAAGACTCTTGTGATGTCCTACGAAAGTCTACCAGTGTCCTACGATTGTCCTGTGCTGTAGTGTGAGAGTCCTGTGGAGTCCTACGAGGTTGCTGACGAAACCTGAAGGACTGTTGTTGCTTAGTCCTACGAGCGTCCTGCAGTTGCCTTCGTGGTTTCTTCTTCTTTGGTGATCTTTGGTGTGGCTTGTGGGAGTGAGGCTTGGGGGAACGTGGGTGCGACAGGCATTTCTCATCCTCGTCTCTGCAATCCCAGACCTCCTCCTGTTGCATCGGCAGGCTTGTGTTGAAGGCCCCTCGTGTACTGTGTTTCTCTTGTAGTTGCGTCGAGTGCTTCGGTTCAGTGGTACTTAGGAATTGGGGGTCGTGGAATTGGGGTTCGGGGAATTGGGAGTCATATAATTGGGGGTCGCGGAATTTGTGATCATGGAATTGGGGATCATGAAATTGAGGGTCATGAAACTGGGGGTCGTGGTACTGAGGATCGTAGAATTGAGGATCGTGGAATTGGGGGTCGTGGAATTGGGGGTCATTGCTATTGCTGAGTCGACGTAAGCTGCTGGGCTCGGGAAAATAAGAATCTCCTAGAGGGTCTCCTGGTTGATGTTGATATTGTTGTGCCTCCGCCGTTGCCCAGCCTGCAGATGGAGAGAAGAGTATGTTAGAATAATTGTCTTAGTTATGTATAGTGAGGTATATTTGGGGTATACTGTAAGTGTAGCTTGGTTAGGGTATTAATATGTGATACGCTCGGTTATATTTGGTGTTCATCATCATCATCGTCATCGTCATCGTCTTCATCCAGACTTTTTTTTTTTTATCAAATGAAGGATATGGTTAGGTAGGGTTCAGAGGAACAAAACTGATATGTGGTGTTCAGATTGCAAAAAGTTACAAGAGAGAGAGAGAGAGAGAGAGAGAGAGAGAGAAAGCGCATATTCAACTACCACTTCAGCCCACTAGCCTTTTAGCTTTCTATCCCTCTACTCTTGTCCCAATCCTCTCCAACCCTCTCAGTGCTTATCCCACTCCCTTAGTCAACACCTTTCACAGCCCACTCAGCTTTTATTTCTAGCCCTCTCGTGCAGATCTCTTACTCATGTTTTATCTTTGATCCCTCTCCCACTTTTATCCTCTCTCTCTCTTCTCATCCTCTCCTCTCATTTCCCTGTACCCTCTCATCCACTTACTCTCGTTTCCTCGCGTTTACTTATCTGCCTACTTATTTCTTTTCCTCTCCGCAAACTCACTCTGCCTCGTCTTATCCTTATCCTCTCACCCTTCTGTTCTCTCTAATCCCTCTTTCCTCACCTTTTTTCTTTCTCTCTCTCTCCTCTCTAGTCAGTCAAATCGCTCCATCCTTCTCGCTTATCCCTGTTCTAACTTCCTTCTCTCTCGTTCCTCGTCTTCCTTCCTCTCTCACACCTGTCCTCTTTCATCACACCTCTGTTTCCTCTCTCAGCGCCCCCTCTCACCTCCCTGCTTTTTGACCTTATCCTCCCACGCTCAACTCAGCACTTCAGCGTCCTTCCCCTCAGCACCCACCTATCCCTGACCTCAGCGTGGGATAGAGATGTCTGACTATCCTACCTCTCGCCATCCCTTAAAAAGTTATGCCTTGCAAGTTAAGTGAGGTAAGGCCCTGAGCTCACACACAGTCAGACGTCAGCGCCACCTCGCCCAACATTCATTAAAACTTTCACCTTGGCAGCGTCTAGGCGGGCACCGGAGATTATAAGGTGATGGGAGACTAAGGATTAGTTTATGTGCTGGTCTGACGCACTGAGAGAGAGAGAGAGAGAGAGTGAGAAAGAGAGAGTTATTCCCGACAAAATGACATCCAAGGCTCACCAGCACAATACAAAACACACCTACCATTCCAGCTCAGAGCCTCTCCCACTGTTAATAATAATAATAATAATAATAATAATATTAATACCGTTTCTAATATTTCCTCTTCTGTGAATTCTGTCTGAATATGAGACAGGGCGAATTGTATTTCTCGGTACCACATAAATTACATGAGTTTTTGTGCTGCATTTGCGTTGGTGAATGGTGAGAGAGAGAGAGAGAGAGAGAGAGAGAGAGAGAGAGAGAGAGAGAGAGAGAGTGCTTGTGTGCGTGCGCCTGTGTACGTGTGCGTGTGTGGAGGTTGTCTTAAATGATTGCCCGTGTAAGTAACATCACTTGACACGAACCTTGCTAATTAGTGCCTGTGTGTGTGTGTGTGTGTGTGTGTGTGTGTGTGTGTGGATGCTTGTGTATGTGCATATGTATACTGGAAGTTGATATATGTATATGTATGTTGGAATTAATGCGTGTGTGTGTGCTTGGATTAATGTGTGTACCTGAGAGAATTGTATGTATGTGTGTGTGTGTGTGCTTGCGTGTGTGCGTGTTGTGTTTAATTATGCTCGATCCGTTCTGTGTCCTAGTAGTTATCCTGTCTCGGATCCTTTCACCTTAGTGTTTGCAGACCCGATTAAGTTTCAGTAACTTGAGAGCGCCCAGGTGTGTCCTTGGAGTTGGTTGGAGGAGATAAAACAGACTGGGAGATGAAACGAGGCCCACAGCTGCAGACAGAAACATCATGCAATTTATGACGTGAAAAATTATGACTCTTTATTCTGGAAAGTGTGTTGGTCTCAGAATATCACAATACTGGATTTCGTAATTTATTGTTCACTTTCTCGTTATTTATCGATATGGAGTGGATCGAGTTTTTGTTCTCAGCTGTACATGAGAACTGCACAGGTGCAGTTCTCATGTTTGTTCCCACAGTCGTTCGTTGTGCCAATTCGTTAATGGAGAGTACTTTTCCGGTAGGGTGGAGCGACTGTCATTATGTTATACTGGAACGGAGTGTGTGTGTGTGTGTGTGTGTGTGTGTGTGTGTGTGTGTGTGTGTGTCTATGCTTGTGTTTTTTGTATGTTTGCCTATGTCTGTGCGTGTGCGTCCGTGTGTATGTCTTGTTTGAATGGACGTATGTAGCTGTGTATAGGATTAGGGTGCAGGAAGGAGAAAGAGGAATGAGACGGGAAGAGAAGAAAGAAGGAAGGAAACTATAACTTGTAAGAGGCTATGAGGAAATAAGAGGGAAATGGAAAAAATGGATGAGGAATATGTGATGAAAATGATAGGAAGAAGGCATGAGGAAGAGGAGGATGGGAGCATCAAGTAAGAAGATGGGAGGAAGATGAAAAAATGAAAAGAGGAAAGCAAGAAAGAAGAGAGGAATAAGAGTGGATGAATAAAGACTAAGATGGAAAGAGAAAAAGGAGAGTGACGGAAGAGAAGATGAAGGGAAGAGGGAAGGAGAAAGCATGGGGAAGAAAGAAAAAAGAAGGGAGAAGGAAAGGAGTGGAGGAGGGAAAGAGGAGAAGGAAGAGGAAAGATGAAGAAGAGAGGAGGAAGAGGCTTATCCTAAACTTGTCTCCCAGTGGTCAAGGGTTGGGCTTTGAGGCAGGCAAGCTTTCCCCTCTCCAACTTTCCTCCATATTCTCTCCTCTCCATTTTCCTCTCCCCTCCTCTTTGAGTTCTTAGCTCTCAGCTCTCAATTCCCAACTCTCAACTCCTAGCTCTCTTCTCCCAATTCTCAGCGCTCAACTTTCAAGTCTTACTTCTAAGCTGCCAACTCCCAGCTTCCACGTTTCAATTCCCAACTCTCAGCTCTCTACTCTCTACGACTCTCTTCTCCCCCTCCGTCTTTCAGTTCTCAACATTCTACTATCTACTTCTCTCCTCTCTCCACCTTCCTTCCTTCTCCTCCCAGTACCCGTCCTCCTGCTTCCCATTTCTATGCATAGTTTCCATTTATCTAGATCCCCCCCGACCATATATATCCGTATCTACCCGAAATAAAGATATACGCCAGTTTACGGATATCGAGACGGGGATACGGATAATGATATATACGATATCGGATAAAGAAGAATGGGGGAGTGAGTAGTGGAAAATTTGTCAGAAAAAGACTAAAATGAAAGCAGTTAGAGATAATATTACTATAATTATGGGCGTAGATGTGTATGTATATGTATAATAGCTTTATAAATATGTATAATAGATATGTAAATAGATGTATGTAATAGATTTTTTGAGGCTTATAGATATTCATAGATCTCTTCGTTTAGCTGTGGAGGGATCGTTCTTGTTAACTTGTACAGTACAGTGACACCTCATGGCAGTGTTACTACTTCCAGGCGATATTAGTTAGCTAAAAGATGTTAAAAATTGCAGTTTTATATATACTTTGCAGTAGCGGGTAAATGTCAATATGTAGAAGACTAAGACCATAGGTAAATTGCTATGTTAAAAAAGTTTTACGTGTTAGTATTATTGGAGCGAAAGTTCATAGTGGAGAAAGTAAAAGTTAAAAGGCCATTGAACGAAAGACATGAAAATAAAAATAATAATAATAACCCGAAGGCATGAAAACAGTAAAATATTAACTTTTTTTTCTTTCCACATAGATCCATCTGAGACAACGCTGAAGTCACCTGCCAGGACACGCTGCAGCTAAGGTGAGTGTTGTGTGAATCATCTATTTGTGTTTGTGATCTTTCCTGTGAATTGAGGTTCCTGGAGTTTATGAGGCAGTGGCGAGAAAGGGTGGGAGGGGGAGTGAGTTGGAGGGAAGGAAGAATATAGACGTAGATAGACAGATAGATAGATTAATAGATATAATTATACCATAGTAGGCCCTAAACGTGACTAGCCATATATTCCTTTCTAGTGAGTAAAAAGCTTGTGATTCCTTTCTGCGTAAGGACGAATATCCGTACTAAATTCTACTTTAGGGGGATCTCGTGTTAAGGAATCGTCCTTTCTCGACCTCCAACCCACTAATGAAACGCCTTCACCCCCATTCACACACACATACATACACATAGACGCACGCACGAATACACACACACACACACACACACACACACACACACACACACACACACACACACACACACACACACACACACACACACACACACACACACGGGGTCCAGCAGTGTGTTAGCGGCTCATCGTGTTATTTAGAGTAGGGTTGGCACCTTAATCAAGTGTTGACAGGGGGGAATTGGCTGGGGATTGCGTGATGGTGGGAGGGGGAGAGAGGGGGAAGGTGCAGCTCTTCAGGCTGATTATTTTTCTTGATACCTGCAGTTTCTTTTTTTATTCTTTTTGGAGATTAGTGGAAAGGGGGAGGTGTGTTTGAGAGAGAGAGAGAGAGAGAGGGGTATGTCACCATTGTTTGAAGTTTTCTGTTTGCTTGTTGAGAGAAAATAGCGAGAGGGAGTATATCACATTTGTTTGCTCGGCGAATGTTAGAGAGAGAGAGAGAGAGAGAGAGTTAAATCCTTTCCCAGAATCTGCAGCGTATCCATTATAATTATATATGCTGTATCAGAGCAGAAATACGTGTACATTCAGCGAACCTCCACACTCATTTGTTATAATACACCCCCACACCCAGAGTCCACACACACACACACACACACACACACACACACACAGTATCCATCATTCCGTATTAATAGGGTCGAACTTGCGATTCTGTCAGTTTATATTTTACGGTCCACGGATATTACGATTAAAACAGCTGGTGACACTGCTGCTCCAACTCTTGCCGTTTGCCTGGCGATAAAGCTGATTTCCGGTGAAGCAGATACGATTGAGTGGATCAGTGTGTGTGGCGAAATGTGCGAGGGATGATGGGAGAGGTGATGACGGACAGGCGTTGCGTGACAAGTGTGATTTGATGTTATGTGTGGGTGTTAATGTATCCGTCGGTGTTTGCGTATTTATGTTCATTAAATGTCTTCGTCAGTGTGTGTGTGTGTGTGTGTGTGTGTGTGTGTGTGTGTGTGTGTGTGTGTGTGTGTGTGTGTGTGTGATACTTCCTCTGTCAAAACGGTATTAAATCTTTTTTGCCTTTGACTTGTGTGCTCTTTAGCGACAGTATCACAGAGTTTGTGGAATAATGTCACAGGATTTGGGTTCCAGCAGTGAATTCGCTCGGGTTGGCAAATATCTTGTTTATGTTCAGTACAACGCGGATTTTACGAAAGGTAAATTGTATGATGTGGAAATTTGTATTCTTGTCATCTAACACATTTATTCAGCTTAGTAGAGACCTTCCAGAGTGGAGGGTTTAGCCTTTATAATTTACTTCAATACAACAGTGTCTCTGCTAAGTTAATTCTATATCATTTGGACGTTGCAAGAGTAAAACAGACGTGTCCCCATGCATAACAAATATAATACCCCTTTGCCTAATGCTCGCTCAAGCTACGGTTTCAAAAGGGCTGTGGAATTGTGTCACATGATTTTATTTCCCGGCAGTGAATTCACTCTGGTTACCAAATAACGCTTTATGTTTTATGCTCAGTTTGGCGAGAATGTTTAAAACGCTTGTGGTGTTTGTCACAGTGGTTAATTCCCTGGTAAAATGTTTAGTCCTTTTAGCAATGCTTCTATAAATTGCTACCTGCATTCACGCCAAACTTTTACCTCGTCGCGCTACCTGAGATTATTATTATTATGGAGTCAGGAGTTAGATATAGCCATCATTAACCCCTCTTCATTTCAAGGCGCCTCCTCTAAGCTGAATGAAATCGCCTGGTCGTAGAAAGATTAAAAAAAGAAAAAAAAAACTATGTGGACTGAGTTAATAAGTAAATGAATGAATAAAAATGAGATCCGTTTCGTGCATTGCCTTGTCATCGTACCTCTGGCTTGATAATGGGCTCAAGGGGAGTGGCGTACCTTTACCTGCAAAAATATTGTACACCTGGGAATATTTTTACTTCGTGGTAAATTTAAGACTTTTCAATTTGAGAACGTGTATTTTTCTCTCAGGTAAGCGGAATACTCAGGTGTTAATCAAATATCCAAGTACATCGCTAAGGTCGAAATATTTAACCTAAGTAGTTTTTAATCCTGTTATTTCAAGGATTTATTCAAACAAAAAAATATATATATATCTTGTGGTTTGGACTTTGCTTGCCTTCATTTATATTTTCTCTCTTTTGCTTTTCCCTTTTTCTTATCTTCTCTTTTTCTTTTCTTTAGTTCTTTCTTTCATCTCTTCTCCTCTCCATTCCTCTTTTCTTTTCGGTTTAGTTCAGACTCTTTTCCTGATATCTCTTCTTTCACTGCATTAATTTTATCGTCGTCCCTTCCCTTCCCTTCTTTTTCGTTCAGATCACTACCTGTTCCCCTGTTTCTCCTCTCCTTTTTTCTCCTCTCCTTTCCTCTCCTCCCCTATCTTTTCTTCTCTCTCCTCTCCTCCAGTCCTTATCGCTCCTATGGCTATCTTCAAAATCACTATCTTCTTCCGCCTCTTTCCCTCTTCCCTTACTTCCTTCTCGCCTCGTTTCTTATCTCACCTTCCTCTCTCTCTCTCTCTCTCTCTCTCTCCCTCCTATCCTGTTTACCTACCTTCTACACGCCTCATCCTACCCGATAGCCGCGCCCCGATAACTCATTCTATCGGCGGTAGCATTTTTATAACCCCCATCGGTCTTCGCTGTCCTGGGAAAAAGATTTAGCTCTGTTTTAGTTGCCATTGAGAATTTTCTGACAGTTCTTTTTCTGTGAGCTGGAGTGGGACATTTTTTTTGTGGTTTTGTTTTTGAGATTATTATTATTATTATTATTTTTATTATTTATTATTATTATTATTATTATCGTTGTTGGTATCACTATTTTTTTTTTTCATTTTCCTCTCCTTTCTCTTACACCATCCTCACCAATCCTGTTTTCTCCTCATTCTCACGTAATTCCTTTTTCCTCTTCCCCCCACGTCACCTTCCTTCCGTTCCATGATTTATCTCTGACATTACGTTCATTTTTCTTAAGTCACCCCTCTTCCATTTTCTCTCTTCCTTTTCTCTCTTGTTTTGTGCTAATTGGACTTTCATCAATCTCTCTCTCTCTCTCTCTCTCTCTCTCTCTCTCTCATCTAGTTTTTTTTGTTATCATCCTCTTTTTACTCTTCCATTTTCTCTCTGTCTTCTTGCTGTTTATCGTCTTTTGTGTGTGTGTGTGTGTGTGTGTGTGTGTGTGTGTGTGTGTGTGTGTGTGTGTGTGTGTGTGTGTGTTCTTAGTTCGTCCCTTTCCCCCTCCGGACCTTCTCCCAGACGGTCGTCACTTTTCCTTATGTGATCTCTTTCTTTACAGTGTCCTCACCGTCTCTTCTTGTCTCGTTTCTTACTTTTCTCTCTCTCTCTGTCTCTCTCTCTCCATTTTTATTTAATCCAACCAGACTCTGCTCCCTCTCCCTTTCTTTCAGCCTCAACATTATAGATTGAAGACTGTTTTTTTTTTATTCCTCTTTTCTTTCGTTCAGTTCTTTTACATTTCGTGCCGTTTCTATAATTCAGTTCACATCAGACATAGCATAATTGTTCCTTGAGCAAGTACCGCCAACAACCTTTTTCATTTTTTTTTATTTAGGTCAAAGGGATTTATAGGGTCAGAGGTCAGACATTTGGGGGTCATATGTTGTTGTATGTTCATTAATCACCATGACAGTTCACACAGGGATTTCTCGGTGTTCTATGGTATGTGGAGACCATTTTAGTCACCCCTATGCTCCTTCCTTCTCCTCCGTCCTAATCCCATCCTTCTTTCTTTCATCTCTTCTCCATCCCTGTATCCTGCTCCTCCTCCTCCTCCTCCTTCCTCCTCCTCCTCCTTCCTCCTCCTCCTCCTCCTCCTCTTCCTCCTCCTCCTCCTCCTCCTCCCCTTTTCCTTCACCCTGCCCCTGGAGCCACTACTTTGCATAATACTACCGTTCTCCCTGCTTGCCCCGGGACATCGCACACGAATCATTGTGTTGCCATATTTCTCTGCCTCTCTCACGCTGGGCTACTTTATTTCTCTGCTCTGGGATAGGCTACTTTATTTCTGCTGAGGCTAGGCTACCATTTCTGATGTTCTGAGGATAGGCTGCTACATTTCTGCTACTCTGAGGCAAGACTGACTGTATTTCCTGCTGGTACGACGCTTATTAATATTTCTGTTCTACATCTAGGCTTCTACTTTTGGCTATACTACTATTTCTCCTACTCCAAGGCTACTATTTCTCCTACTAAAACGCTACTATTTCTCCTACTCCACGGCTAGAGTACTATTTTTCCTGTTCTAAGGCTCAACTACTATTTCTACTGCTCCAAGACTATTATTTCTCCAACTCCAAGGCTGCTATTTCTCCTACTCCAAGGCTGCTATTTCTCCTACTCCAAGACAATTATTTCTCCTACTCCAAGGCTAGACTACTACTTCTACAACTCCAGGGCTACTATTTCTCCTACTCCACGTCTCCTCCGGGGTCGTTCCGGGGGCGATACTGTAGGAAATTTATGCGCCGGGAACGAGGCAAGAGAATTTTTGGTCTTCGGAATTTCACTGAGGGCAAAAGACGTATTCGGGGCCGAGGTGGGGAGTTCATGACCATTGTCTGCGTGGGAGGGGGAGAGGAGGGGGATTTGGGGAGAGGGAGAGAGAGGGGGATTTTATTTAGCTATTTTTCTGGCAATTTTTTTTTATTGAAGGATGAAAGGGAGAAGATTTAGTGAGGGAGGGGGGAGAAAGGGGGATTTTGTTAAACTATTATTATTATTATTTTTAAGGATGAAAGAGAGAAGATTTAGTGAGGGAGGAAGGGGGGAGAGAGAAGGATTTTATTAGGCGATTTTTCTATTTTTTTATTTGAAGAATGAAAGGGAGATGGTTCAGTAAAGAGGAGGGAGGTAAGGGATTTTTTCGAGATGGGATTATTTAACATATCTTTTTCTTTCTGTATTTTATTTGAAGGGAAAATAGGGAAGACGGGATATGTAACTGTTCTCCTTTGCTATTTTTTATTGATGGACGAAAAGGAGAAGATTCAGTAAGGCGAGAGGGGAAGGGAAATTTTCTCTGAGGGGAAGAGGAATGAGAGTGATTTTATTTAGCATCTTTTTATTATATATATATTTTTTTTGTCTGATCGGAACACTTGATTTTTTTTTTTTATTTAATGGCTTCAAAACGCTATAAAGAATTAAGATTTTCCCTGCTATTGGTAACACTTAGGATTTTTGTTTCTGTCAGTAGAGGATGGTTTTGTGTAGCTTAGATGAATCCTAGAGGTCAGAAGGATGGGGAATGGTCAGCGATATTTAGAAGAAACGGGTATTTTCTGTGATTCGAAGGACACTGAGAATAGAGTCTTTTTTATGTATGTTTCTCTCTCTCCCTCCCTCTCTCTCTCTCTCTCTCTCTCTCTCTCTCTCTCTCTCTAGTAAGTAATATTTTAAGAAATGTCATCGAGGCGAGGAAGGAAGGGAAACTTTCTTTGAAGGAGAGGGCTGGAGACGAAAGGGGAATCTTTTATATAGAATTTTTTCTTCATGTGTTTCTAATAAAAAATAAGAGAGGTCACCGAACTGTGAGTGGGAGGAAGGAGTTTGAGAAAGAGAGACTGCACGAGGAAGGGAAGCGGAAGGGAGATTTTATATTTGTTTTTAAGTGAGGAGAAGAGAGAAGAGGAGAGGAAAGGAAAGGAGAGGAGAGGGGAGGAGAGGAGAGGAGAGGAGGAGGAGGAGGAGGAGGAGGAGGAGGAGGAATTTAAAATGAGGAGGGAGTAGACAATAAAGACTTTTTTTTTTTGCCAAGAAGAATGGGGGAGGGATCGTTGTGGCAAGAGAAGGTGGGAGGGCTTCTTTTCATTCATTTAGTTTTTATACAATACAGAGATTTATTTATGAGAGAGGGAGGAGAGACGGGGATATGGTGGGGAGGGGAGGGGACGGAAAATGAGTGTAGGGGGGAGCGGGGCACCTCTCGCATAAGAAGGCTATCCTTTTACCCCAAAACTCATCCATTCTCTAAAAAGCGTTGATCTCCCCACCCCCCAGTAAATAATTTTATTTTATATATTGTATACGCTTTTCAAAAACTGACCTCGCCCGCAAAAGATCCAGTCCCACCTCCCCTCCTCGAAGACTTGACTCTCACGCCAGTCTCAGTCGACAGCGCTGATCACAAACTTCAGCATTCTGGACTCAGCGCCTGACTTGCCGTAGTGCCTTTCTTGAAATATTTAAACAGTGGGAAAACTTAGAGAGAGAGAGAGAGAGAGATTATTTTCCACGACGCAATCGGTGGAGAAAAGGAAAGACATATAATACCCCCATTTCCTTCTTCACTCACGCCCCACCGACCTTTTTCAGAGCACCTAATGTGAAAGGAGAAGGAGTCAAGGTATGGGACTCATAAATCTGTTTCCTCATCCAGTTTATGGTCAAAGAACCTTATTTTTTTCTATGTAACTTTCATTATTGGACAGAAATCTCTTTGCCTCGACTTTTTCTGATTCCCTTCGTCTAAAGTCCGTTGGGGATATTTAGTTTCGTTCGTTCCTAAGCGATTTATTTTGCTTATTACACCTTGCCGTCCTCTTCTGTTCTAATATCACCATACTCCTGCATAAAAATACGTACAGAACTATATTAGCCAGCTGTATCGACAATAAATCGGTAAAGAAGAGGTGTTAGGGAAATACGAGGCTCTTGAAGGAAGAAATCCGACCGTAAAAAAGAGTGAACTAATAAGAGACTCCATCGTGGTGAAATGTTTTGTGTGGAATCGCTATGCATTTAAACAGGAATTCCTTTTACACACAGCCCTCAGTAATTCCCTTCCCCCCAGTCTGTCATGTGTACCAGGATAACAAGGACTTTCACTACGGCAGGAGGGGTAGGAGTGGGTTTAGAGAGGGGAAAGGGAAGGGGGAAGGGAGGGGGAGTGTTTGGGGGTGTCGGTTAGGGAGGGGGAGGGGGAATGGGTGAGGTGTAGGTTTAGGAAAGGGGAAGGGAAGAGACAGGGGGAATGTCTAGGGGTGTAGATTTAGGGAGTGGGAGGAGAGGGGGATGTCTGGGGTGTAGGGGAGGGGGGATCATCTGAAGGTGTTAGTTTAAGGAGGGGGACGTGGAGGAGGGGTGTCTGGGGGGGTGTAGATTTAGGGAGGGGGAGTGGGAAGGGAATATCTGGTGGGTGTAAGATTAGGGAGTGGGAGGGGAAGGGGTAATATCTGGGGGTGTTCTGAGGGGTGTAGATAGAGTGAGGGGGAAGAGGACGGTAGGAAGAGAGAGAAGGGGAGGAGAAGGAGGACGGGAGGAGTAAATCTAGGTCTGGAAAGGGGGGGGGGGGTAGGAAGGGGCAGTCAGACCAACGACAGCGACAAAGTAAAAGGCGATTCTCTGTGTACTGCACTTTGAATACTCCGGCTTCTGTGTACACGGCTAGCTCTGTACATGGGTCTCTATGTGCACGGTCTTTCTACACACGGGTCTTTCTGTGCACTGTTATCTGTAGTTTTTTTTATGTACACGTACACTGTCGTTATGTACACGGTTTTATACACACGGGTCTTTCAGTTCACCGGTCTTTATGTGCACGGTTTTTCCCTACATGGATCTTACGTACATGAGTCTTAACGTGCACGATTTTTTTTTGTACACGATCATTCTGAACACGGATTATTTTCAATACATGGGTCTTTACGAACACCGGTCTCAGTGTACACGGTCTTTCTGTACACGTTTAATTGACCTCCAGCTTGTGAAACGCATTGTCTTGGAAGCTTGTATGTTGCCTCTTTAAGTACAGTATCTCTACAGGTGTGCAGCCTTTGGTTCATTCTTGTTCCATACGACGAACACGCATTCTGCTCACACAACCCTATGTACGCGACCATCTCTGTACCTGACCCTCTTTGTACATGACCCTTTCTGTACTCGTGCATGACCCTCTTTGTACACACCCCTCTCTGTACACATCCTTCTTTGTACACATCCCTCTTTGTACACACCCCTCTCTGTACACACCCCTCTTTGTACACATCCTTCTTTGTACACACCCCTCTTTGTACACATCCTTCTTTGTACATATCCCTCTTTGTACACACCCCGTTTTATACGCACCCCTCTTTGTACACACCCCTCTTTGTACACTCACTTCTTTGTACACGACTCTTTGTGCACGAAATTCCCTGTACAACGACCCCCACACGAAATTCCACACAGTACACTAAGCCCTTCTGTACTAACAAATCCCCATTGAGGCCAGCACACCCACTACACCCTCCAGTCCATTCATAAACCCGATAAGAACACCAATGTACGCTTGGGGTGAGACTCGACCCGTGGTTAACGCTGTTTATGGATACCCGGCGTCCGATTTACAATACAACTAACGCATCAAATTTGCATATAAATTGTTCCCGGGGTGAGGGTGAGAGGGGGAAATATTTCTACGTATTGTTGTTAGCTGTGGGATTAAAAAAAAAAGGCTTGGACGAAAAAGTAAGGTGGAGGGATTGGCAGGGTTCTCCAGGGAGGTATGTGTGTGTGGAAGGAGGTAAGAGAGGTGCTTTGGAGGGAAGGAGGAGGAAGAAAGGAGAGAGAAGATGGGTAAGATGGAGAGAGATGGGGAAAAGAGAGGAAGAAGAGCGGTAATGTGGATGGAGAAGAAGAAAAGGAGGAGAGAGTAGAAGTAGCGAAGAGGGAGAAAAGAGAATCTTAAAGTGAAGGACGGGAACTATGACGGGAGAAGTGAGGGGACGTGGAGAGATAAAGATGGAACTTATAAGGAGAAGAAGGGAAAGTGGAGGAAGAGGGAAGGAACTTGAAGGGTCAGAGGAACAGAAAAGTGAGGGAATGGGGGAGGAAGAAGAGAGAAGGAGGGAAACATGTAAGAGGGAGAAGAGAGGACTCTAGAAGAGGAAAAAGGGAGGGAACATGGAGGGAAACCATGGGTAAGGGAGGTGAGGGATGCAGATAGGGATCAGACATTGACAAAAATCGAGTACATGAAAAAGTGAAAGGGATTGGTAAAGTCGCTAGGGAGAAGGGTGGAGAGAATTGAGGGAGAGAGAGAGGGAGGGGGAGGGAGACGCAAGGAAGGAAATAGGGAGAGACAGGAGGAGGAATACGGAAGAGGAAGCGAATGAGTAACGGTGAGGAGAAGAAAAGAGAAGGACGTGAGAGGTGGGAAAGTGAAAAGGAAAAGGAAGGAGGAAAAATACCAAAAACATCTATATTTATATATTTATCTACTCATCTATCCATCTAAAATATATGTACCGTATGTATTAATTTGTACACATATTTATATATATGTATATATACTGTATATAGAGAGAGAGAGAGAGAGAGAGAGAGAGAGAGAGAGAGAGAGAGAGAGAGATGTAGGCAGGGAGAATGAACGAGATTTGGGGGGGGGGGGAGAAGGCGAGGGTGAATTAAGTTTGAGAGGGTGATAAAAGGGAGAAAGAGTGTATAGGCGTAGGGAGAAAATAAGCTGACTAGAATGCGAATGAGGAGAGGGGGGAAGCTTGATAAAGTACAGTGGGGTTGAGAGAGAGAGTGAGAGAGAGAGAGAGAGAGGCCATGGTCAGTCCTTTAATGAAAGAATTGCTGGTTCACAACTACAATACTGCCTTTACTCTAACTTGGCCTAATATTGTCGTGTCTCCAGCTTGAATGCTGAGCTGTCACGAGAGGCTACAATAAAAATGTGTTGCCATTAACGACGAGGCGCTGTGAAAGGATGTATGGCCATAGTATTGCCTTAGTCTGCCAATCAAATATCCTTCAAAGGGACGACGACCTGGGCAAAGTTAAAGTAAAAGAACGGTGTCAGTGGGAAAATTTTCAGAATCTCCAGGAAAACAGAATCGTTGCATCCCCATCTTTCTCCCTTCACGTTTCAGAACTTCTTGATAATATACCCCTCATTATATTCCTCTTATCTTTATCTCCCCACCTCTTCACACTCTCTTTTTCGCATTCTTAGTTCCTTTTGCACCTCTTTCATTTTCCATCCCACCTCTTCACGGTCATATCTTCCCTTCAAACGTCTCCTCCCCACCTCTTTTACTCGGCCTTCCGTTTTTTCACACACTCACTTCCACTTTCTTAACGCCTCCTTACCACGCCATTCATTTTTCCTCCCCCTCCTCTCCATCCCCCCTCCCCACCCTCTTACAGTTTCCTTTCCACCCCTTTACATTTTCCTCTCTCGCTCATTTATTTGATTCTCCCTCATTCATCTTATTCTCCCTCGCACTGACCCTCTCACCTCCCTCCTTCCCCCCTCGGCGTCCTCGTCTGCTCCCTCTTTGCTCCCTTTGACTTTCCTTTCTCATTTAGGTTTGGCAGTAACGTAAGACTCAGTGAAGCTTACAAGTTATTTTTTTTCTCACTATATTGCTTTTCAACTTTTTCAGTGATGGGGGAAAGTAGTTAATCTGTCATGTTTGGATGGATATTGTTAGTTTGCATTTAAATACTCTGGAACTTTCTGCAGTCCGATGTTTCTTATATCTCGTCTCCACCCCACTCCACGCTGATGCTTCCCATTCAGCCCCGTCCCACCCCCCAGGTCGAATTGATTATACCCATCCTTCATTTCAAAGTATACTCATTCCTCTACTCCACAACACTGATCCTGCCTAAAATGTACCCATTCCCACACTTCAAAGTATACTTCTTCACCTCGCTTCACTAACCTTCCTCCTCTCCCTTCCCCCCTCTCCCTTCTCCCCTCTACCTTCTCCCCTCTATCTTCTCCCCTCTCCTTTCTCCCCTTCCCCCATCTCCCCCTCTCCTTCCTCCCCATGTGGAGTGAAATATACCCGTTCTCCACCCCACTCCACTCTGCCCCGCCCTGGTAACGATGATGGCGCCGTGAACCACTCGACCGCGGCCTCAGGGGCTAAAGGGCCTCTATTTTTCCTGTTTCTGCTCCACTGGCCGCGAATCCTGGAACCGCCCTGTTATTTTCCAGTTTTATTCCCCCCACACACACGGCACTCACTCACAGGAGGCACGAGAAAGAGGGGGGGTGGAAGGGAGGGAGGGGTGTGTGGGCGTTGGTGTGGGTATGGCTTGGAGTGACTATGTGTGGGGCGGCTAGAGATGGAAGGAAGGAGGGATGTGTTGGTTTGGGTATGTGATTGTGGGTGTGTGGCATTGTGGAGAGGAGGGTGTTTGGGTGTGCGTGTATCAGTGGGGGTGTGGATTTGTGGAATGATTGTGTGGTGGTGTGGGTTGGTTTGCCTTTAAAGAGATCTTGGTGTGGGTGTGGGTACATAGAGTTGTGTGTGTGTGTGTGTGTGTGTGTATGTGTGTGTGCCTGCCTGCCTGCGTGCTTTATCCTTATCTCCTTACTTTATGCAGGGCGTTAGGATAGTTACTGTGTAGCAGAATTACCACACACACACACACACACACACACACACACACACACACACACACACACACACACACACACACACACACTGCGCAGAGACTCTTAAATCACCATACACGTATAAAACCATTAGAATAAAGCATGAAGTGTGAAGATAAGCATTCTGCACGCACGATAAAGGAAGGTACAGCTTTTGAAACACTGGGAGAAAAAATGGAGAGAGACTGGGAGACGAAAGTTCTAGACATGTCGTATAAATGAATGGCTAATATACCAAAAGATCTTCTGAGTCCCGTTTGTTTTATTTACTTTTTTTTATATGTTTGGGCATTTTCTATTTTTTTTCTTTTTTTTCATTTTGTTGGTATAGGGGAGACGTTCACTGTGAACAAGAGGTAAAAACAACTCATTGAATGCTAGTAGTAGTAATAGTAGTAAGAGTAGTAGTAGCAGCAGTAACCGCACACTCATCTCGACGTAAACCCGGTGAACTGCAGACTGAGACTGCACTCCTGTACTCGTAGTCCAGCATCCTTATTTTGGGAGATAAGTATTTATGGGACGTTTGTATGACCAGGCAGTTGATCCGCTCCGTCATTGTGATGCCACCACATGAGGGCATCTCCAGAACCAGGCATCAGTGTAATAAATATAATAAATAGGTATAATAATTTTGACCTTCATGAGTAACTAATAAATACAGGATGGCCCTTATGTAACACTGCATTTCCACTCAGTCGGGCTATTTCTTGCGTATTGAGGGGACGGCTTAGTGTGCTGTATCGATGTCTTATTTATTTCCTAGTCCCACTGCCTCACCCACGCCCAGACCAGCAGACAGAGCCGTCCACACAGCACACAAGGCATCTCCAGGCGAGTTTCTAGAGGAGCGCTATTTACAGACCACCCTGTAGAGAAATGTTGGTCTTCACGGGTAACGAATGCAAAGGGTGTAGTCTGGCCGTAATATCACACACCCCTCCCCAATTACCCTCCCCCTTGCCTCCCCCTCTCCATCCTCCCCTCCCCCCCAATCCCCCTCCGTGATCCCCGCTTTGCAATATGGCCGCGGAGTGGGATTACCGTCACGCTCTCTGGCCTGAATGCTGGAGAAATGAGCGTATTACTGAAGCTCTCGGTATTCTTGTATATGTGTGCGTGGTGTATGAGGATAGGCCCCGGAAATAATACACCGGGAATCGCGGAAATGCCTGAATCTTGGTCGAGGTGTATATAATTCTCTTCTGGTATAATTCGTTCCCCCTCTAACCCGGAGGAGATATTCACCCATTGAAAGCTTGTGTATTCTTGTGTATGTGGATTGGCGCTTGAATTACTACGCTGGGAATTGTGGAAATGTGTGGATCTTGGTCAGGGTGTGTATATATGTTGTGGTATTATTCGGCTTTCTTAATTTGTCTCTGATTTTCGTCCTTTTGCAGCTTACTCTCTGATGCACGGTGGCAGAATAAGACAATACGACAACTAGGCGTCATTTCCATAGCACTTCTTCGTGACTAGTGCCATATACCTGTGCTGATAAATAGAGTTCAGAAGAATAGTGACCAGAGAGAGAGAGAGAGAGAGAGAGATGCAGCATACACTCTTTTTAATGTGTGGGGAATGTATATACAGTATATTGATGTGACTTTTATGAATACGTATCAGAAGGGTTTGCCAGTATCGTGTGTGTATGTGTATGTTTATTTGAGTTTTCCTGTGAGTGTTGTGTGACAGAGAATAATAGTATTTGTATATTTGCTTTTGTCGCTTTTGTATATCTGTGTTTATTTGTCAGGTGTGTTTGTGGATATGAGGTGTATGAGAGAAAAATGTAACATTGTATTTCTGCCGTATAATTAAAACTGCAGGAATGTGGGATATCATTCTGTGTGTGTGTGTGTGTGTGTGTGTGTGTGTGTGTGTGTGTGTCCTCTCGTTTTGAATAACTGCCATACAAATGAACGTATTACTGCAACCCCACAATATGTAAACCACACACACACACACACACACACACACACACACACACACACACACACACACACACACACACACACACACACACACACACACACACACACACACACACACACACACACACACACAATAACACGCCCTGATGAGTTGTCCGTGTGTTTGTTTCTCTTGCACGCCGTTTCCCGTTTTAGCCCTCCTCCTCTTCCGTTTTGGCGGGTGCATTTTAGTAACAGTGGTGGTGTCTGTTTAGTAACGGGTTTGCGAGGCGTTGTTACTGCCCTCTGTTGCCCCGTTATTGCTCGGTGAAACAGGGTGGGGGAGGGGGGGAACGGGGAGGGGAAAAGGGAGGCAGATGGATGAGGATGGGGAGGGTGGGAGAATGTGAGGAAAAGAGGGAAGGTGCGGGAATGAAAAGGATGAGAATGTAGATGGAGAGATAGGTAGATAGACAGAGAGATAAGTAGGTAGGTAGATGGTGACACACACACACACACACACACACACACACACACACACACACACACACACACACACACACACACACACACACACACACACACACACAGCAAGAGGAAAAAGGAAAAGGAAATAAAGCTGCGAGTCGATGAGGGATGGAGAGATGGCCGTGGAAATGATGGATAGGTCATTGCGGCGGAGAGAAGAGGAGGCAAGCGATGATAAATAGCTTGACATATTTCTGAGGGTGTTCGAAATGAGGTGGGAATGGAGGTGCGGGGCTGGTATTTGAAGATAGGAAATAAAGAAGAGAAGGAAGAAGAGGAGGAGGGGGAAGAGGAAGGAGATGGTGAAGAAGGAAGGAAGGAAAATTGTAAGGCTTAAGGGGGAATGGCAATGGCAGATAAAAATAGTAATGATAATAATAATAATAATAATAATAATAATAATAATAATAATAATAATAATAATAATAAAGACACGAGAAAGCAATAAGAAACGACGGTGTAAACGAAGAAAAGAAATAAAGGAGAAACGAAAACAGAGAGCAAACGGAAGATAGCAAGATAAACTGGATGAACAAGGAATAGGAAGAAAATAAGAACCGAGGAGAAGCAATCTAAGGTAAAGGGAACGAGATGGAGGGGGTCGCCGTCCCCCACCCCCTTATCTCGCAAACATCGATAAACGGTCCGTGAAATTACAAGTAGGAGAAAAAGGAGGGAAGGGTATCCTGTATAAATTTAATCCCAGGCACTTTTTTACCTTTCTTTTTTGCATCGATATGGGGAAATTATTCAGGAGGAGCCAGGGAGAGAGAGAGAGAGAGAGAGAGAGAGAGAGCATAGTTGAGAGGGAGAGAACAGAGAAATAATCTTAGGCAGAGATTAAAATGGAAATCTGCGCTGGAAAGTGTGTGTGTGTTTTAAGTGTCGTTTAATATAACTTATATCTGTATATTCTTCACTACTTTTTCACTTAACCACTTGAGAGTTCATTCTAAACTGAATAAAATCATGAAGACGGAACGTAGTACAAATTTATCACCGTAATAAATGAAATAATGACTTCTGTTATTATTACTGTTTGTTGGGCTTTTTCAGTTCATGAGATTTGTTATTAAAGATATGCGTGTCTTACTAATTGAGAGTTGTAATCATGTCGTTAAAGTAGTAGAGGTTGTAGTGTGATGTGATGTGTGGTATGGTGTGCTTTGGTGTGGTGTGATGTGGCTAGGGAATGTATGATGTTGCATGGTGTGGTGTGGTGGGGTATGTATGGTGATGTGGTTAGGCACAGGTATATTGGTTGTGGTGTGTGTGGTTTAGTGTAGGGGTTGAGGTGTCGTGTGGTGTGGTGTAGTGCAGTGTGTGGTGGTGTTGCGGTGTTGTGTGGTGTTCTGTGGGCCGTCAAGTGGCAAGCGTACGGTGCAGTGGTGGTGCTACAACACACATTAGGGTCGCCGTTATCCGCATGGAGGTATAGCACAGCAGGTGGCCTACACGACGCTAATGTCACACTCACACCACTCATGCCCTAACCACACACACACCATCTCACTGTGTATGTGTGTGGCGGTGTAGATTGTGTGTGTTCAGTATGTATGTATATATTTGTGTGTTCGTGTGTGTGTGTGTGTGTGTGATTATCAGATCTGGGGGCAAGAAACAACAGGTAGCGAAATTCTGTGTTCATACCTAACTAAAGTGATGTAAAGGATATATTACATTTACCTGAGGACAATAATCCATGTAGACTCTGATATTCAAGGCCGAAGTGTAGATTATAGTAGGTGGAAGGGAGGCTTCATAATTATAATCTAACTCTTATAGGTTTCATATATTCTAGGTGATACAGGGAGCTCCGTAGTGCCTTTTCCTTAGCGATTTTTTTTTTTCATGTTAATCCTTGACCAATTCACAGCGATTTATTTTGTGGTTTGTCTCTCTCTCTCTCTCTCTCTCTCTCTCTCTCTCTCTCTCTCCTCTCCTCTCCTCTCCTCTCCTCTCCTCTCCTCCTCCTCCTCCTCCTCAACGCCATTCATAACACAAGCCCACCTTTCTTCCGGGTTGTGTTATGGATGTTGCTATAGATTTGCGATAACGAAGACGGAACAATACAACGACAGCCGATCCATCACCATTAGCACATCAATACCTGCTTTCATCCCCCTGTGGTCCAATGGCGGGTGAGAGCGTGTGTGCATAAGAGATAGGGGGAGAGACCTGGAGAGATAAGGAGAGAGAATGTAGAGAGATAGTGTGGTGAGATAAAGTAATTTGGAGAGATAAGGAGGAGAGATTAAGTAATATGGAGAGATAAGGAGGAGAGATAATGTGGAGAGATTAAGTAATGTGGAGAGATAATATGTAGGGATAAAGTGGAAAGATGAAATAAAGTGACGAGGACGTAGAATGAGATGGATGGAATGATAGGGTGAGAAGTAACTTGGAAAGAGGTGAACATGTGGAGAGCTATAGTGGGGTATGAATGGATGGGTGGGTGTATGGTAATTGGGCATTGAGGAGAAGAAGAGGAAGAAGAAGAGAAACAAGAGGAAGAAGAAGAAATAGAAAGAAGAAAGAAAAACAAACAGGCGTGGGCCAAGATAACAAACCCACCTTTCTTCCGGGCCGTTATAGATGTTGTTATAGATTTGCGATAACGAAAGATGGAACAATACAGCGAAGGCCAATCTATCGCCATTATCACATCAATATCTCCTTTCCATAAACAGGAGCCCACGGTCGAATGGCTGGTAAGATGTTAGGTGAAAGATGATAAAGGAGGAGGAAGAAGAAGAGAAGGAAGAGGAGGAGATGGTGGAGGAGGAAGGAGAAGAAGAGGAAGAGGAGATGGTGGAGGAGGAGGAAAAAGAAGAGGGAGTGAGATTGAGACATATAATAGGAAGAATATGTAGAGACAAACTGAGACTGAGATAGATGTAAAATAGCTGAGGAAGAGGAGGAGGAAGATTGAAAGCAAGATGGAAAGAGAAATATTTCGGCTAGATAATATGAACGGTCTAGAGTGATGAATTATAAGTCAAAGGATCGTTATTGAGTAGGAACTGATACCTGACCGATTGATAGATGGGATGACGAAAAGGTAGGTAGGTCGGTAGATGGGCAGGTCGATAGGTACTTTAGACAGGTACGTAAATTGATAGATAGGAACACAGATATATCGGTAGTTAGTGAGAGAGAGAGGTGCTTAGAGAGAGAGAGAGGGCCTTTTTAGAGCCAGGTGTGATTGATTCCTGAGTGGCCTGTGCTGAAGAAGAGCCGGATTGCATAGGCTTTGACGCTAATACTCTGCACACACGTGTAACACGCACATACACTTACACACGAGATTTACACGTACCGTACATACACACGTACGAACGAGATTTACCCGCATATACACGTACACAAGATACTTCGACGCACATACATAGGTAAACATTATACTTACATTCACATAGGGGCATCTACAGGCACACACGCTACTTATATGCACACACATTGGTGCACACATTACTTGCATGGCCATGTACACGTATGCCAATACTTACACACACACACACACACACACACACACACACACACACACACACACACACACACACACACACACACACACACACACACACACACATAAACTCACCAATATGTACGAATACTAAGCCCACACGCACCCTCATACCCAGATATTTACGCTCACATATACAACCGCTCACACACACCGCAACATTCGCTCATGTGTACACGCACGGACTCTCTCTCTTTCTCTCACACACACACACACACACACACACACACACACACACACACACACACACACACACACACACACACACACAGCATTCAGTAAACCTCAGCACCCCTTTGATATAAACCCTTAAAAAAGAATTGGAGCGCCTCAACTCACTAAACCACCACTTGCACCCCTCAGTTGAGTTTTTTCCCACTCAGGAGAACTCTCGAATTAATCAGATAAAATTCCGCGAATAAATTAAATTACTGCACTAATAAATGTGAATTAATACTGATGAAGTGTAATTTGGCGAGCGGAAATTATTTAATGGGAGGTGAACAAAGTCTCGTAATTTTGTAATGGAATGCACTCTCTCTCTCTCTCTCTCTCTCTC
>NC_137048.1:36060906-36073406 GCF_032717465.1 Coenobita brevimanus
TGTAATGGTGCAGTTTGTACTTAAAGCTAAATTGACTGTAGAATAAAAACCAGTTACAATGGGAGAGGAGGTGTTAGTAAACGAGAATGGGTGGAAATTAAGGAAATAACTAGAGGCCTTCCTGATCATTTTAAGAGGCCCTGAAGCTGTACAAGGCTCCTCTTATGATCATTTATTCTGCTCGTGTCTTCCTGGCCGGAAATTGGGTGGCTCTGTGTAGACAATTGGGTGTATTCGCGTTTCCAGCGGAGACTTTTTTTTTTTTTTTTCAGCTCCTCTTACGTGGTTAATTTCGCATAATGCTCCTTTACATTCTTTTGTATATTTTTTGTATCTTTTTAGCTCATTACTGCCCGCGGTTGCTGCGCTTGGGTTACTAAGCGTACCTCCTTTTGTCTGTTGGCTCGTAGTCGTGAAATTAATAGTCCCATTCCTTGGAGTTCCCCCCTTGATTAACTTTAGGAAATGCCCAGTTCTGTCATCCTGGTAAATAATGGGTTAATATCGATATAATTTCCATTAATAATATAGCAGGATTATGGTAACCTCTTTTATGCAGTGAAGTGCATGATATTTTATTCTTATTTTTGTTGTATTGTTTTATTCAGATCGTGAGCCTCTAGCTGTGCCCTTAGTGTAAGTAATGAATGTGAGTGTGCAAGTGTTGGATTAGCTATGTTTGTGCGTGTCAGAGTCTGTCATCGATGTGAACCTACCGTGTGAGGACATTAGCTGCTGAGATGACACACTAATGTCCATCACGGTATAGAACTGTAGACTAAGCTTTGATTCCATGACACGCGCGGATCATCAGACGAACATATAAACACCGATCCACCGTGGCTTCTTAAGCTGATGATAGCTAGTTTGCTTTCATCTGACGGAAATGGGCCCCTAACGCCTTGATACTATGTTGTGCATGAAAATCGACGAGCTTTAGTGATGAGGTAAGAACGAGTCTCCTTGGTTTCCAGTCAGATTTAATCCTCCAGTCTGACTACACTTGACCATCAGTTGATTCTGAAGGAGTTAGGGATTTTTGTCAGCTTAGAGGAGACCGACTTTACCTGCTCATAATAATTCTGGACTGTTAATGAGTGTATGGTATGAGACTAATAAGCTTGGCAGTCGTGTAAATCCAGTGCCACAAAAACCTGCTTGACGACATTTAAACATCCCCGCAGGTATTATGTCGATAAATGCGTCAGCAGGGGTGATCCCGCTGCCTGGCCAGCTGCATCAGGCTTATCCCTAAATTGCCACGCTGCATTCTGGTTATTTATTTATCTTCAGAGTTTATCTGTGAAGTAATGGCGTCTTTTTTTTTTATACCACTCAGCCCTTACTAAGAAATATCCTTTAATATCTAGTGCGTTTAAGTTATTCATTTTATCTCCTGACGAGTTACGTGCAAGCTCTGTTTTGTTAGGTTCATAATTACACCTTAGTTATGTTAGTGTGTATAAATGGCTGTCTATCATTCAACCGAACCACCACAATGAAGTATCTTTTGATTTAGTCCTGCCATCTCCAGATACTTACTCAGCTCTCCTCCTACCTCCCTTGACTGTCTCCCTCCCACACACACATACAGCATTATCAGTCTTTCTCTCCTTCTCTTCCCACTTTCTTTTCCACACTCTCTTTCCAGCTTTCATACTTTGACAGATTTTTCTCCCATTCCTTCCTTCCCGCCAGACTTACCTAGCATCTCCCGACAGATATCACGTTCCTCTGAAAGGTGTGGATAAGTGGGAGGGCATCGTTAGCGGCGTATGGATCTTTATTTGAGAGATTTTTATCTCACTTTTTCTTATTATGCCCCCTCCGGACGATTTTCCTTTAGACCTGGAGACGCTTTTCAAACTGGACGGATCATGACTTTAGCTCTCTGTTGTCTTGTTTTTGCCTTTTCTTGGCGGGAACAGTCTTGTGGGCTCCTGGTCTTTGGTTCCTTTTTTCTTTTTTTTTTTTTTTCTTTTTTTTTTCAAGGGGCGCATAGATAGAAAATGATGCAGCCTTCATGAGGGAGTCTCCTGCCTTAAAATAGGGTACTGAAGATCTCTTGGTCATAATATGGAAAAAATGAGAAAGTAGTAATCCCAGTGCAGAAATTAAATGGAAGACTGTGTTATAGGTGCATTAGAGAGAGAGAGAGAGAGAGAGAGAGAGAGAGAGAGAGGTGCTTTGGCATTCACGTCCTTTGCTAATATTAGGTGTTGTGCGGGACGTGCGTGCGTGTTTGTCATCTGGGGTTAGGGCTTTGTGTGTGTGTGTGTGTGTGTGTGTGTTACTGTTTTTTGTGTAAGTAGTTCACACACACACACACACACACACACACACACACACACACACACACACACACACACACACACACACACACACACACACACACGACACCCAGCAAGGGCAGTAAATGTTCCCACTTAACAAAATACAAGAAAACTAGAAACAAGAGCCTGAGACAGAAAGATATATTGTCATTTGTATTCTTGGTCTGGCCCTCCCGACGAGACAGACCACTGGATTTATTTGGTTGGCGATTAATGAAGCGGGAATCCAACACGCCGGATTATTGGTGATTGGGTTGAACTCCATTTCCACAAGACGCCCTTCTTAGATAAACACACACACACACACACACACACACACACACACACACACACACACACACACACACACACACACACACACACACACACACACACACACACACACACACACACACACACACACACACACACCGACCAGCACAACACCTAATATTAGCAAATGATGTTATTGCCAAAGAACCTCCCGTTCACACACACACACACACACACACACACACACACACACACACACACACACACACACACACACACACACACACACACACACACACACACACACACACACACACCGACCAGCACAACACCTAATATTAGCAAATGATGTTATTGCCAAAGAACCTCCCGTTCACACACACACACACACACACACACACACACACACACACACACACACACACACGTAGGTGCATCCTGAGGTTGCAGGCGAGATGAATTTAACTCACATGAATAAAGCTTTTCTTGGGCTGCTCTCTCTCTCTCTGTTAAGCAAATCTTTTAGGAAAAAATTAGATAAAATATATCAGGAATGGAATAAGATAAGCAGTTGATTAAACCGTACGGGGTTAGGAAGCATAAAACAGGTCTTAGAGTCGGGCGAGGAGAGAGAGAGAGAGAGAGAGAGAGAGAGAGAGAGAGAGAGAGTTAAGAGAGCAGAGAGAGCATTTTCCACAAGCACCGTTCATGAGGTCACGTTGAAACACAAAACATTTCCACTCCATACATTGGTAGCACAAAGCGGCCATTATACGGCTTCGCGGCCAGGCAACGAATGAAAATATTACAGGCGAGCATTGGGGCTTTCCCTGTATGCAGCATTGCCCCATATGCATAGCCTCACAAACACACCAATCCCCACAATGCAAAACCAGATGATTGCACGTGTTAGCAAATAGCGATTGTGGCGGCGGGGGTGATGGTGGGGGTGGTGAGGCTTTATTGATGATGATGGTGGTGGTGGTGGTAGTGGTGGTTGATGTTGAGAGTGATGATGATGATGATAATAATAATAATGGTAATGGTGATGATGGTGGTGGTGGTGGTGGTGGTTTGATGATGAGAGTGATGATGATAACGATGGTGCTATTGATGGTGGTGACGACAGAGCAAATATTAGTTGTTGTGGTGGTGATTGTGGTGACGGTTTTGAGATTGATGATGACTGTTGTGGTGCTTGTGAATTTTGAAAAGTATATTCTGCGATGAATAAAATCAAGCACTTACAGTGAAATAAAAATTACATTACTATGGTAAGGAAAGAAGTAGAAGTGATGTCTGAAAAGGTGATGAGGAGAAATTTATCAAGTGATGGAGGTGATGAAGAAAGTGATGATGTCAAAAATCTTCAAGGATGGAAGTTGATAGGCGAAAGAAACTCAAAGCGGTGCTGGAGAAAGTGATGGAGTGAAGGACATGGAAGGATGGGAAGGTGATGAGGCGAAGGAAATTAATGATGATGATGGAGAAGGTGATGGAGCGAGGAACATAGATGGAAGGGAAGTATATAAGAAATTCATGGCGTCGCCTTAATCGAGGGGTATTTTTGCCCCGGGAAGGACAGATGGATAGGTGAGGCTCGAGGGTGTGATGGTGGTGGGGATTGGTGGAGAGGGAGGGGATGAGTGTGGGGGAAGAATGTAAGATGATGGACACAAGGAGGTGGTGAATAGAGGGGAGGGGAGGGGAAAAGAGAGGGGAGGGGAGGGGAAGAGCATTTCAAGATGAGATGAAGGTCAGAAATTGTGGAGAGGGAAAGGGTGAATGTGAGATGAGGAGAGGTGATAGGCAGGGGGGGTAAATGAAGGAGGGGGACGAGGGAAAGGAGAAAGAGAATGGAAGTGATGAGGTTGGAGAATGGTGGAGAGGAAGAGATGGATGTTGAGAGAGTGAAACCATGGACACATGGAGGGGGGGTATGAAGGTTGGGGAGAGGAGGGAGGGAGAAGGGGAATGGGTAGGGAAGAATAAGGGGGAATGGAAGTGATGACTATGGAGAAAGGTAGAAAGGAAGGGGACGAATAGGGAAGATCAAGCAATATATTGAAGGACACAGGAAGGGGGTGATTGAAAAGGGGAGGGAGGATGGGGAGACGGGAGGGGGTAAATGAAGAGAAGGGGGAGGGGGTGGGGGGGTGCAGATTCAGGAGCAGTGTGGACCAAATTAGTCTAATGGTGATGGATAGGTGGAACTGTGTATGCAGTCATTATAATATGTATGGACCAGGATTGCTGTGTGTGTGTGTGTGTGTGTGTGTGTGTGTGTGTGTGTGTGTGTGTGTGTGTGTGTGTGTGTGTGTGTGTGTGTGTGGAATTGACTGCATCATTAATATATACAACAACAACATCATCATCATCAGCGGTATAATACATACAACAACAACAACAACAAATACAGCAGCAGTAATACACGTGGCCATTTCCGCACAACCCATTGGCAAGAACACGCTATACATCATCATCATCATCATCATCATCATCATCATCATCAGTAACAACGGTAATGATACAGGAAATAATTACTGCTGATGCTTTGACCGTGCAATAATACACACACATAAACATTCTGTAAATACACGTATAAGCTAAAGCAAATTCATACACGTGTTTGCTTCTGCACTGATTGAACGGCCCAGTAACACACACATACTTAACACACACACTTAACACACACACACCTAACACACACACACGGAACACACACATACTTAACAAAGACACACTAAACAGGCACTTATGTCGGGATGAAGTTAACTGGTGATCGGTAGAATAGAATACCAGAGTTTGAACCGAAAATGAAAGGGTTACGTGCATACTTACATACACATACGTACACATACATACACATGCATAGGTACATACACATAGGTTGTAGCTAATTGCACCGTACACTGACTGGATTGCAGACCATAAATGCTTACGTACAGATCCATAGAAGCATTTCCGGGTGTACAGTTACACACACACACACACACACACACACACACACACACACACACACACACACACACACACACACACACACACACACACACACACACACACACACACACACACACACATGCGCAGAGGAAGGTTGTAGACGAAATTGTATTAAATTGTGCCCAACACTCATTTGCATACAAACGTTGCCTAACATGCAAATTGTCAAGTTCTCTCTCACTGCCTCCCTTTATTTACCTTTATCTCTAATGTAATCACTCTCTTGTTTAGTCTTTATGGCAGGAATTATTTATCATCTGAAATTATTGGAAATCGCGTTCGCAGAAGTGATGATTTGGAGGCCTTTGTTTTTATTTTTGGAGGTGTCGTGTGTGTGTGTGTGTGTGTGTGTGTGTGTGTGTGTGTGTGTGTGTGTGTGTATGTGTGTGTGTGTGTGTGTGTGTGTCGTTATAACTGTTTACTTTTATGTTTTTGTCCATTTTTTTCCTCCTCCTTCTCCTCCTGCCTCAACTTTTCTAACCCTCTCCGTCATACCCCCCCCCCCGTCACACCTACCCCCCACCGACTACCCATTACCTGCTTGCAAACTCGGGGAGGGGGGAGGGAAGGGGGAGAGGGGAGGACATTAGGTAGGGGGAGGGGTAGGAGGATAAGTAAAGAGGGGCAGAGGAGAGGGAAAGAGTGAGGGAGGGGAAGGGGGAGGGGTAGAGAGAGGGGAAGTGAAAGGAAGAAGTGGAGACAAGGAAGAGGAGGGAAGGGGGAGGTAGATGGAAGGGGAAAAGAGGTGAGAGGGAAGGGACAGGAGGGAGGGGACAAGGAGAAGGAGAGAACGATAGGTGGAAGGAGAGCTTAGTAGTGACCGCTGTAAAAGAGAGAGAGAGAGAGAGAGAGAGAGAAGAAGAAAAAAAACTTCCACCCTCACGTTAAGAAAATAATAACTATAAAATTGCCCTCGATATTTCACCATCACCTTCCACCTCGAGATCATTTAGTCAGGGTGGCACAGAAATCTATATCCCCTTCTATGCCATGATGACTTTTACAACTTCTACTGCACGGACGATTTTTTTTCCCATCACATCCCCTGGCGTGATAATCCATAACCCCCTTTAAAAGCTAGTAAATACCACAGGATGATTTTTCTGGCCTGCCTAGACGATTTTTCTGTGTCACACCCCTTGTCTTAGAAATCTATAACCCTTTCTGAAATATAGTGCGTATCTCAGGACGATTTTATTCATATCTAGGCGATTTTTTCACACACCTGCTTAGAAATCTGTAACCCCCCCCCCCCTTCTGTACCCAGGCGATTTCTGTAACTTTTTGTGGCCAAAATACTCTCAGTCCTTCACGTATGCAACAGGTCAGCTCTGAAACCGTCTTCCTTTGTCAGTATTTCCCTCTGCCTATGACCCCCAGTCATTTAAACGCGTTGTGTCCAGGCATATCAAAAGGAACGGATCTTGAATTTGGCGGTCTTCTGTTTAACTTTTCCTTGGAATTAACAGACACTGCGAGGTTCTTGCATTTGCTTCCTCCTCCTTTGCAAATAATAATAGTAATAATAATAATGATAATAATAATAATAATAATAATCTTAGTCTCACCAAACCTTTTTCTTCATCATATTTAAGAATTAATTTATAACACGCCTTTGGACCCTAATTTTTTCGCACTAGAGACAAATTTTCCTCGACCACTCTCCACCGTGCCTCTGTGCGATCTGATAAGGTAATATATAATCATTAGGAGTTCTTTAGAGCTTTATGGAGGTAATTCGTCTCAGAGGGGGGGTTGGGGAATGCGTCTTGTGTGTGTATATTGATTTGTGATGGTGGGCGATGGGGGATGGGTGAGGTGATGGACTGGGATAGAGTTTGTGTATTAGTGTGGATATTATTGGTGGTGGTGGTGGTGATGATGATGATGATGATGCGTGAATGATCGGGGATGGATTGGTTTAATATATTTGCATGTATTTTTAGTCGTTATTGATATTACATTGGTTCTTGATGATTATGATAATGATGATGGTGATGGTGGTGTGGTTGTTGTGGTAGTAATCCGTCGTTCTCTTTGGCGGAAGTTTCATGTAAATTAGTTTGGTGTCTAAAATAAAATGCCTTAGTCAAATCCTGCCCCATAAAGGCTAAAGAAGAGCCTCTGGTATTCATAGGCTTAAAAATAATAGTTCCTTGTCCCAGCCCATATGTCACGTCATTTACAGATGCCACCTTCCCTGCCCCCTCCAAACCTCCCCCTTATTGTCGTTAGCTCGCTTCTCTTTCATCTTAATTGTCCTTCCCTCCCTCATTTTTCATACTAGTCACCTTCCCTCACCTTTCTTCTCTTCCTTTAGCTTGCATCTCTTCCCCCTCCTTCTCCCTCCCTCCCCATTCACCTTCTTTCTTCCTTAATCATCATTTTTCTTCCATATTCACCCTCACTTTTCTTACATGTCACCTTTCCTCATCTTTCTTCTCGTCCCTCAATTCCGTTTTCTTCTCTCTCTCTCTTTATTCACCTTTTTCCTCCTCATTGTTTTCTTCTTCTTCCCTTCTACTTTACCTTCATCTCCGCCCTTCTCCTCAAGATGCCTTCCCTTTTACCTCGCCTTGTTTCTTCACTTTCCTTCCTTTATTTCATTCTTCCTTACATCTTCCTTTTTATCATTCTTTTCTCATCCTCATCACCTTCCTTCTCCTTCTCCTCTCATATCCTTCTTCCCTTTCCTCCTTCACGTCTCTCCTCCTTCACCTTCCGTCCCTTTCTCTTCATACTTCCATCACAACCCACCCTCTTTCTCTCTCCTCACCTTCCCTCACTTCTGTCCCTTCCATCTCCTCCCTTACCCTCTCTTCCTCTGTCACTTCCCTCTCTCCTTATTTTCTCATTCCTTCCCCACCTTCCCTCTCTCCCTCCCTCCCCTCTCTCCTCATTTTCTCGCTCTCCTCCTCACCTCTCCTTCACATTTTCTCCCTCACTTCCCTCCCTCTCCCTGCCCCCTACTCTGCCTCACACTTCCCCTTTACCTCCTACTGAGATCCTCCTCTCATCTCTATAATTACTTCTCCCCCACTCCTCCCTCCCCTCCCCTCCCCTTCTCTTTCTACCCTTCCTCCCCCTCCTTACCCTTCGTTCCCCCTCCCCTGGACATATATTAGAGGGGGGGTAAGGGTGATTGGGGAACGGTGGGAGGGAAGAAACGAAAGGGAAAATGAGGAATTGAGGAGGGAATGGGGGTAATGGGGAAGAGGCCAAGGGGATGATGGAGGGGGAAGGGTAAGGAAAAGTTGACAGCAGTGGAATAGGGGAGGGGGAGGGGAGGGAAGGGGATGAGGGAGGTGACTGAGAGGAAAGTAAAAAGAACGGAAGGAGGTAAAAGGAGAAGAGGAGGAGGAGGGGAAAAGATAATGGAGGAGAGCAGAGGAGAGGAGGAATGGGAGGGGAAAGGATGATGGAGGAAGGGAGAGTAAGAAAGGGGTTAATGGAAGAAGAGAGGTAGATGGGGGGATGAAAGAAGGGGGAGAGAGGAAGGAAAAGCAGAAAAGGAGGAGCTGCTGAAGAAAGGGAGGGGGAAGGGAGATGACAAAGAAGGTAGATAAGAGGGTAAGAAAATTAAGAAAGGGGTTAATGAAAGAAAGGAGGGAAAGGGTAAGGGATGACAAGGGAGGAAGAGAGAAGGGTGAAGCAGGGAGAAAATCGTAGGAGGTGATGGAGGGTAGGGAGAAGGATAAATATGTAGGTAAAGGGGAAGGGTGTAATGAAAGCAGGGAGGACGGGGGACGTATATTGGAGGTGAGAGGAAGAGAGAGAAAGGAAGGGGATGGGGGGGGGTCACGAGGCACATCGTAGAGAGAACAAATTTATCGTGTTAGGACAGACGTGTTGTGTGTCATGTAAGGGACACCAGGCTGATGTTGTGGTGGTAGGGGGTGTGTACGGGGTGTAGGAGTGTTTCTGGGTGTATTAGGATGCAGGGGAAGGGAGAGAAGAGAAGTTGAGAGGGGAGGATGTAGGAGAAGGGAGAAATGAGAAGAGGAAGAAGAGGAGAAGGAAAAGGAGAGCGAAATGTAGTGACGAAGTTATGAGATGAGGGCGGAGCATCAATGAAGGTCCTGTGTAAGAGGGTGAAATGTGAGAGGAGTGTGCATTAGGGTGAGGTGCTGGGATGGTTAGCTTGAATAATGTTGAGGAAGTAATGACGAGAGTGAGAAGGGAAAGGCAGGAGAGTGACGTGTGGTGAAAGGGAGGGTTGGTTAAGAGGATGTCAGCGAGATATTGAGAAGATAATGAGGTGCAAGTGAGAAATTAAAGGAAAATATAGATTCTAAGTCAGAAAATGACTTGAAGGTGCCACCACTTCGAAAGCAAGGACAGGGAAATGAAGTGTGGTGAATGGAAGTGCTGGATGCCGGGGTGTTATGGACTTTACAAAGAAATTACCTTGTTATTTTGACAGGTGAGGTCAGGTGAGGGGGGGGGTAGGGGTATGAAGTCAGGTGAGGGGGCTTTAGGGGGTTTGAGGTTAGGTGAGAGGGGTGTTTAAGGGGTATAGGAGGATATGAGGGCCTATGGTGATATAGAAAGTGAGGGGAAGGGGAGGGAAGTACTGTAGAGGGAAGGGAACTAGAGGGGAAAAGAAAGTAGAGGAGAAGAAAACAGGAGGACTGGGAATTAGAGGTTAAGGAGGTAAATCGAGGGAAGTAGAGGGGAGAGGAGTAAAGGAGAGAGGAAGAGAAAGATGGGGTAATGGGTTAAGCGGGGAGCATCAGCGAAGGTGTGGTATAAGAGGGTGAAATATGAGAGAAGGGTGCGTTGGAATGAGGTGGTATATAAAGTTATCTGGAATGTTAGGAGGAAGAGTGAGTTAGAGTATCCCCGCTGCCTTGAACTAGTGGGGGATTATGTAGTGCTGGTGTAGGGTGGTGTCTGAGACTCTGGTGTAGTCCTGGTGTCGAGTGGTGTAGCTGTGGTGTGAGGAGTGTGGCTCTGAGTGTGACAGGAGAGTAATGGGTGTAGCGGGGGGTCAGGATGGTGAGTGGAGGCACGGGGATCAGGGGGGAAGGGGGAGGGGACAAGGGATGGGTGAGGGCAGTGGGAGGCAGATAGTTGTAGGGATGAGGGGGGATGGAAGGAGAGGGCTGAGGGGGTGAAGAGTGATGAGGAATAGATGAGGGGGTGAGGAGAGGGGAAGGGAGGCAGGCGAGAGGTGTGACAGGCAGCGTGTGGCCGGAGTGTAATAAGAGGAACGGCGGGGTGTAAAGAGGTGGAGAGTGAGGAGTGTGGGATTGTACTAGAGGAGTTTATAGGGATGGGGGTGTTTTAGTGGGGTATAGAAATGGAAGAGGATTGTATCGTGGGGAGATTGTGAGGTGGAGAGTTTGTATTGTGGGAGGGGTGAGACAAAGGCTGTGTATTGTGGAAGGGGTGATGGGGCTTCGTATATGAAAAGTGCAAGGAGTGTTGTATCACAGGGGTATGGGCATTGTATCGTGAAGGGGTGAGGTGGAGAGTTGTATTGTGGAAGCGATGAGGGAAAGTGTTGGTATTTGTGGCAGAAGAAAAGGGTTGAGTAATGTAGGATAAGGGATTGTATCATTGAAGGATGAAGTTATAGAGGATGTTAATAGAAGTAAGTTTCCAGAGTGTACCATAGCATAGAAGGTGTACACTGAAATGAGGTGTACCGAGCGCGGTGGTATGCAAGGCACGTAATCTAAACGAGTTCTCCCCTAAGCCCAGGATTGTTGTCATCTCATTATTTTCTCGACATAATCCCGGCCTTACTGTCATGCACAGCATTCAGCCTGTGTCTGTATCTGTGTATCACTCTGCGTATAGACAGAGAGAGAGAGAGTAAGGGGGACGAAATAAAATGCCAGAATGAGGAAGTAGCCTATGTTATCTGCATCTGTATACATATAAAGCCGAGACCAAGCGTGTACCAGCCCCTAAATCCTTATATGATGAGTGAGTAGTGTGGCTTGCCTGCTGGTGTCGAGGGTAATAGAGACGTGTGGTGTGGGAGGCGAGGCGTGTGGGGGCCCAGTAACCCACCTGACAAGGCAATAACAACTTGGGACCACCACGCCAACTCCCTCCAAGGCCTCCCACACGCCTTCTCCTCCTCTCTCTGCGGTTTAGGACCATATACAGGGTGGTCCATCAATAGCCCTGCACTAGAAACTCACCTGGCGGCATCTTGTGTTGTGGGGACGGCTCAGTGTGCTGGTGTGGGTGTGGCGGTGGGAGTAGGAAATGAATAAGTAATGCAGGATAGACACTGATATCCCTGACAGAGCCGTCCCCATAGCTCGCAAGAAATGGCCCAGCGGAGTGGAAGAGGAGCACTAGATCAACTAAGTGCCCTTTTTTTTCTAACTCAAATATTTCTGAGTGGACAGTTTAGTTTGTATATTGTGTAGAGCTTATTAATGCTGTATTGATGATCTTAACTGGCATACACGTTCAGCGATGTGGAGACAATGCAGAATGAGAGATTGACTAGTAGAGAGAGTGTGTGAGTGTGATGGAAGGAGAGTAGGGGAAGAGGGAGAACGAGGCTGAGATGGATGGAGTGGAGAGGTATATGGGTGAGGGGGTTGTGAGTTGAAGAGAGAGCAGCCTAATGGTGGAGGAGAGAGAGAGAGAGAGAGAGAGAGATGCACGTTCACAAAAAGTTACCCATCTTTATTAAACGCTTCATCCACTGTTTCAGAATATAGTAAAAGGAGTGCTTCAGTTTCACATATATTTTACATCGACAGTACCCATAACCTCACACTGCTTGCAAACTCAGCGGCGAGGCAAGCTGTTTCTCTGCAATAAGATGTAAATGTATATCGGGAATCAGTTTATAGCGTCAGTGGTCAGAGATTCATGGGTTTAAAGACGGGATTCATGTGTTTCGGAAATTTACGTGAGGGTGGTTTTGCCTCGTTGTCGGCT